>NW_026775980.1:12500-75495 GCF_027477595.1 Haemorhous mexicanus
CTTCCTTCCTTCCTTCCTTCCTTCCTTCCTTCCTTCCTTCCTTCCTTCCTTCCTTCCTTCCTTCCTTCCTTCCTTCCTTCCTTCCTTCCTTCCTTCCTTCCGCCACTTCCTTCCGCCACTTCCTTCCGCCACTTCCTTCCTTCCGCCACTTCCTTCCTTCCTTCCGCCACTTCCTTCCTTCCGCCACTTCCTTCCTTCCGCCACTTCCTTCCTTCCTTCCTTCCGCCACTTCCTTCCTTCCTTCCGCCACTTCCTTCCTTCCTTCCTTCCTTCCTTCCTTCCTTCCTTCCTTCCTTCCTTCCTTCCTTCCTTCCTTCCTTCCTTCCTTCCTTCCTTCCTTCCTTCCTTCCTTCCTTCCTTCCTTCCTTCCTTCCTTCCTTCCTTCCTTCCGCCACTTCCTTCCGCCACTTCCTTCCGCCACTTCCTTCCTTCCTTCCTTCCTTCCTTCCTTCCGCCACTTCCTTCCGCCACTTCCTTCCTTCCTTCCTTCCTTCCTTCCTTCCTTCCTTCCGCTACTTCCTTCCTTCCTTCCTTCCTTCCTTCCTTCCTTCCGCCACTTCCTTCCTTCCTTCCTTCCTTCCTTCCTTCCTTCCTTCCTTCCTTCCTTCCTTCCTTCCTTCCTTCCTTCCTTCCTTCCTTCCTTCCTTCCTTCCTTCCTTCCGCCACTTCCTTCCTTCCGCCACTTCCTTCCTTCCGCCACTTCCTTCCTTCCGCCACTTCCTTCCTTCCTTCCTTCCTTCCTTCCTTCCTTCCTTCCTTCCTTCCTTCCTTCCTTCCTTCCTTCCTTCCTTCCTTCCTTCCTTCCTTCCTTCCTTCCTTCCTTCCTTCCTTCCTTCCTTCCTTCCTTCCTTCCTTCCGCCACTTCCTTCCTTCCTTCCGCCACTTCCTTCCTTCCTTCCTTCCTTCCGCCACTTCCTTCCTTCCTTCCTTCCTTCCGCCACTTCCTTCCTTTCTTCCGCCACTTCCTTCCTTCCTTCCGCCACTTCCTTCCTTCCTTCCTTCCTTCCTTCCTTCCTTCCTTCCTTCCTTCCTTCCTTCCTTCCTTCCTTCCTTCCTTCCTTCCTTCCTTCCTTCCTTCCTTCCTTCCTTCCTTCCTTCCTTCCTTCCTTCCGCCACTTCCTTCCTTCCTTCCGCCACTTCCTTCCTTCCTTCCTTCCGCCACTTCCTTCCGCCACTTCCTTCCGCCACTTCCTTCCTTCCTTCCGCCACTTCCTTCCTTCCTTCCGCCACTTCCTTCCTTCCTTCCTTCCGCCACTTCCTTCCTTCCTTCCTTTTTACTACAACTTCCTTCCTTCCTTCCTTCCTTCCTTCCTTCCTTCCTTCCTTCCTTCCTTCCTTCCTTCCTTCCTTCCTTCCTTCCTTCCTTCCTTCCTTCCTTCCTTCCTTCCTTCCTTCCTTCCTTCCTTCCTTCCTTCCTTCCTTCCTTCCTTCCTTCCTTCCTTCCTTCCTTCCTTCCTTCCTTCCTTCCTTCCTTCCTTCCTTCCTTCCGCCACTTCCTTCCTTCCGCCACTTCCTTCCTTCCTTCCGCCACTTCCTTCCTTCCGCCACTTCCTCCTTTGCTCTTCTTTCTGTCCATTTGCAGGGAAAGCCCACTGTAGCAGCTCATTTCTTTCACTGTATTTATGCAGGACCTCTCAAAATAACCCGCTAAACTTTTTTTGTCTGTCTCCCCAGTTTGGCCTTTCATGAGGCTAGTGAGGCACATAAACCCTGACCCTTTTAACTTCAGTTAATCTATTTTTCTGGACTGTACTTCAAAGAACTGTGAGAGACCTGGCTCCTTTGGATGTTAGACAAGTAATGCATGCGCCAGAATTTGTGCTGGGAGCTCCTACATTTTGAACCCTGAACAGTGTATCGCCAAACTTTACTTAAATACTTTCTATTAGGAAGAAAGGAACAATGCAAGCCCAACTCTTCAAAGCAATATAGACCATTCTTCATTTGTACACATATTTAGGGGAAGGTTTTGAAACTAATAGGCAATAGACATGCATAGCACTGCATACTCAATGCTGTATTACTTCTTTCCAGGAAAATACAGCATGTAAGTTTCCTAGAAGTCAAGTAGCATCATGCAGCTGAGGTAATTCAATGATTTGTTCCTGTACATGGGAGTAAAAAATCAACAACACAAGTCCACTATAATCCATAATGAAGTTTTGCACAAGAAAATTCAGCGTATAAGAGGACGAGGATATTTTTTCTTTTTTTCTTAATTGGAGGGAACAAGGAATTACATAGCAGCTGCTCTAACAGTTAAGAGGGGACATTTATTCCATAGCTTTGGTGAGATCACAAACAGTTTTATCTCACTCTCCCATCAATGAGACAATGTGTGAAACCTTGTGGAAGTAGTCGTAAATTTGGATGTTCTGTGGGCAAAAAGGTGTAAGTCAATGCCAGACTTTGAAGACAGACATCAGCTCATGCTTGAGCACAGCTAATCTCTGTGCTGTTACCTTCCTCCAAAGTTCGTCACCTGCTTTATCCAACTGTCCCTCCCCTTTCATTGCCAGGGTGCCAAAAGAGATGAAGACTCATGCAAAAGCATTTCCTTAAACCTGTAATTATTTTAACACAGTGGATCATAAGGCTTGTAAGGCTCAAAACACCTTACTAGAATTACTATCTACAAATCCATAAGCTTCTTTCCTCCTAGGTATCTCATGAACAGTTTTCCATTCAGAAAAATGCTTCGACAGCTAGAAGGTGGCAGTAGAGAAGGGAGTTACTAGAAAGAGTAATCGAAATGTTTTTTTTTTTTTCTCCTGCTTGAATTATAACCACTGAGCGGGAAAGATGAAAGCATTAATGAAGAGATGGAAAATACCACCATCACCATGAAGAGCAGAGTAGGTTCTTCTTTTCTGGTACTCAGTCAATCTTAGTAAAAGCATATTTTGCCAGGATGAAGGCGACATCTCAAACAGGTGAATAAGGACTTGTTGCATAGAGAGCTGGATAAAACTTCATAACCTTCATTCTTCATGAGACTGGTTACAGCATTCTCTCTTGAAATTAATAAGGGACACCTCTAAAAACTGCAAGAGAGAGCACACAAAACAAGTTGTGCCTACTACCTGCTCTGGGATTATACCTTAGCAGGTGGGAGAAGATTACAAGGACCTGTGGAAATACAGAACTGAGAAGGATACCTTCTAGAAGACCTGTTTGATAACTCTGTTGCCAAAATAGTTTTAAAAGTGGCAGTGATGTGTCCTTGTGCTCACAAGGAGATGAGAGTGGCATTCTGAAATGGTTGGGTTTTAGGAAGTGGGGGCATAAGGGAGCTAGAAGGGAAATATTAAGGGAAAAAGAATACAATTGCCCTTTGTCCATCCACTAGCTTTAGGCTTGAGTATGATGAAAATTTTAACTCATTAGCTCCTCCATTGGAGACTTCAAAACAGTGACTTGTGCTAGTACAAGTTCTGGCTCCTAATCTGCTGCAGATTACTTGCCATTATATTTTAGCATTGACATTTCACTTACTTTCAAAATGAATCTCACAGATTATTGTTATTCCTGCTGCTCTAACATGCAATCCTTTTAAACACCCAGGTTTGCACAGTCCAAAAATGTCAAGCAACTCAGAGGAAAGTCCTGTCTTCTGTATTTTAGGCTTATCATAGTTAAAACCTTAAATGCTGGATAGTCATTAACTGCTCTGGACTGCCCAGAACAGCAAACAGAGCTCTAGTAACTCAGCTGATGAGAGAAAGCTTTTGGATTGTTTTAGAAGACATTTTCTGATCTCTTGTTTGAAAGTGAACTTTTTCTCAAAAACAGCTACAGCTGGCTCTGATTTCTTCTTCAAAGCACTTTGGGCCCTCAGGCTGAAGTACTTTCTGTTGTACCCATGATCTGTGGTCAGTTATCAGTTCCCTTTCCTGTTCTAATCAAGGTCCTGAACATGCAAGGAACACTGGAGCATGTACATATTTATCAGCAGGACTACTCTTGCCTATAGACTTCTGCAAAGACTGCCTCAGCAGGCTTGGGATTGTGTAGGGCAGGACAAAAAGAAGAGGCCATGCCCTCCACTCACAGTCCCTTTATCTTTCAGCACAGCTCAAAACCAGCTGTGGGGAGTGATGTGGCTCTAATCCACATGGGCACTCCTCTCTGCTCTGTGGAACACACCATGGCACCACTTCAGAGGCAAAAGCTGATTCAGCTTCACAGAGGACTTCAAATTGTGAAATTTTAATTTTTTTCCAATTCAGAGCCCTGAGGGCCTACCTGCCCTCCCTTCCCTCAAAAAAAAAAAAAAAAAAAAAAAAAAAAAGCCCAAACACCAGCACAAACCAAAAGCACTCACAAAAGCCCCAGGCCTTCCAGAGGTCCAGAGGTTTCAAATTTCAACTGCAACCTGGCAGAGCAGCTACAGATGTGGGTGAGTTGGCAGGACATCTTGCCAAATCAGGGTAAGATCTTGTAAGACTCCTGCAACAATTCTTTCAAACCTTTTCTGAACCAAAACCATTTCATTCTTAACATTAATAGCAATGACAAGACTCCAGGAAAATTCCAACAGAAGCTTTTTTCATAAAATAAAATGTTTTCCTCATTTTTCTGCAATTCCACAAACAATTAAGGGTTATTTCTCAGGACACCTTCCTGCAGACAGAAAGGAAAAATATCTTTAATGCAGCCAGCTCCTGCAATTTTCCTCCTTCCCTACCTACCCAGCCACTGAGAGCTAGAGTGAGACTTGTGTACTAATTGAAATTCTGCATTCTTCAGGGAGGCCCACAGTACCAAAGCTGCTCTCAAGATTTTCCCTTTAATTTGCTGCAATGTGAAGAGAGTCCAATGCTGTTGAAACTTAGATAGTTTTGCATTGCAGCATCTGTTCAAGTTACTGCAGGGACAGAAACTCTTCCATCAAAACCAGCTGGAGGACTAAGCATCAGGTCAGAGCATCAATTCCTTTACCAAACCAAGTCCAAGCCAGCTATGTAGTGGAAGTTCTGCAGTACAGATTTCCTAAAATCAATGTGCTCATTGGTGGAGCACATTGATTTTAGTTCAAGTGTAAACATTTATTCATCCCCTTGTTTAGCAGCAGTCTTTACTGCATACAATCCACAACTTAAGAGCCCATTGCCATATAAACTTAATCTTAAACAAGAGGCATGTTACGAAATATGTGCTTGAGTTCAAGCCCTGACTTTATCCAGTAAGCCCGGCCTATTACCAGTAACAACTTTTATCCTAGACAAAATCTCTGTAGACCAAGTAAAGTTTTATTCCAAAGTTGGTACCTCTATTGAAATATAAATGCATGTAATTCTTTGTACTATAATTAAATGCATTTTAATTCAGTTGCTCTGTTTCTTCAACACAGGTGAAATGAAGTGGGCTTTGATCAGGAAGCCTGCATCTCCCCTGCTGTAACTGTAACCTTAACCTCTTCATTTGTGAACAATTATTATAAAACACTGTAGCTGTCACCTGGAGAGACCAGTGAGTATCAGGGGGATAGCAGCAGAAATTGAGGCCTGTAGTCCTGTAGCAGGAGCCCTGTGGGACTCACCTGGTGAGAAATGACTGACAGAGCAGCGCGACACCACAATCAAAAGTTCAGAAAGAGAACAAGCAGGGTCCTGTCTCTTATGGTCCTGTAGTAACTCTTTTCCATCTCTAGGCATGCTCGGATTAGCTAAGGATTGTCACAATTAAGAAGTTTCAACTGTTTCCCAGTAAACAGAAGAGTGCTTCTGAAACAAGAAGAATTCAAAACAGGGAGAAGACTTTTTCCTCATTTTCTTTTAAGGAAAAAGGATAAATCTCACAATAGGATCTTTAAAATACTTGGATGCAGCATTGTAAAGTTAATATTCTTGTAAAGACAACCAAGTCTAGAGATGCCAAGATTATGGTATAATTTATTAATTAGATTAAATTAAACTAAATTAGATTAAATTAACACATAAAAATTAATATTAATTTTAAAATTAATTTTAATTAATTTATTAATTAAAATTATAATAAATATACGTTATGAAGTAGAATTCTATAAAAATGTATAATTACATTAATTTTACAATTTATATTATATCAGCTGTGTTTCCCACATTTTTAGGTGTTCTTAATGCCTAAAATGTTGATGCCGAGCACTGTTATGAGCCTTACCATCAGTGAAAGTGAACATATTTTAGTTGGAAAGACTAGACAAAGGAAATGAAAGTTAGACCTAAGGATACAGTTGGGTGCTTAAGGTTTTAATGGGAATACTATAAGTAAAAGTCAGTTCCCACAGAAATGTGCAGCAATAGGAAAGTCCATGTCTTGTGTAGAATCATGCTGCACTTGTCAACGCACCAGACAAATCTGATGGAACCAGGCTATCATGATCTTTGTGGTTTATGAGAAACTTCCAACAGAGAAGATACTGCAGAAAATATCCAAGCTCAAATCTTTGCCTCAGACTTTTTCCACCACATCAACCAATGCCTCCCCTTCTATAAAACAAAACAAGACAAAAAAGTCTATACACCCTTGTGTGTTGATTTTTGCAGTTCTAACCTGAGTTTAATAAAACAAATGGTAAGCAAATCTTCATTCCTTCTAGCACATTTTCCCCAAGTCTCAGGACTCTATTTCAGTCCCACGGTGGCTGCAGGGGTAATTACAGTTGCTGTGAGGGATCCAGTGGCTCACAGACCATGTTGACACAGACAGCAGCCCCTTTCCCAACACTGCTGTGAAGGAGCTGGTGGCGATCCCTCTGCAGCACAGAAGGGGAACAGCCCTCCCCAGGCCCCTCAGACTACCAGTATGCTGCATCTCAATGGTAGAGTGTACATCTCACATGTTTTCCCAGTAATCATGTTTAAAAGGACCAGGAATTAAGGCATTCCAGTTGCTTATTTCATCCTTAAAAGCACACCCTGCTTGGTTGCACACTTGCCGAGGCTTTGAAAATACATTGTTCTATCCAAATATACAGTGATGGTTCCAGAACCACTTGGAAGCCCCAATTATAATTTTCTGCTAAATGAGTTCTCCTCCCTAAGGACTCTCCAGAGGAGCCTATGCTTTAGTGCACTAAGCTACCTATGAGATAGCTGAAGCTCAGACTAACTCAATTCCTGACAGGCAGCTGCAGTTTCAGCTGGTGTGAAATAGCAAATAGAAGATTATCAAATAGAATTAAATTCAGCATCCTCAGGAGGCCTGGATATAGAAAGGGTAAAATTCCACTCACCTTAATCTTGCATATTATTTTGTTCTATTGAAAGCCCATGGCTGAATGAATAATGACAAGAGGATTTAGTCTCATATGTTCATTGCTTCTCTTTTCAAATTACATGGAATACACAGTGCAGACCCATTATCAGTGTTGCTATTTTTTAGTATTATTATGTCCTTAGAGATGGATTGGATTAACACAGGTATAGTAAATTGCAGTGAGAGTGGCTTACAGAAGATTACAGCACAGTAAGGCTTCATAAAAGTGTGCTCCGAGAGCTGATAAAATCAGAAAAATGTATACTATCACAAAGTGAAAATACAGCAGGCACAAGCTACTGACTGCTTGAAGGTAAATTATCATTGTTCTTTAACTTAAATTACACATCTAAAATAATTTGGAATTAATTTCAGTCAAATACAATAAAATTAGAGAAGCAAAATCAATACTTGTGTCACCAATATCTTGATGAAAGAAACCCTGGACCAAAAAGGCCAGATGTATGTAGATATATCTACATGTGTCACAACTGAAGATAGTACATGTAAGATCTTGATGTGCAGAACCTGCATGAAATAGCATCCCTGTTTTTTACCTAGAAATAGACAATTTCATCTACATGTTTTTATGGAGCTGCCACTGAACATGACAGCACCTAGCTTCTACAGTTCTCTCTATCTGTTCTATCTTCAGCTAGTGTTTAATCAGGGCATTAAATGCTTGAACAGGATCTTAATTTTCATCTGCTTTCTACCTCTGCAAGTCCAACCCCACAACTCAGAATAATGTAGAGCTTTCTGCTGGCTTTATTTGGCCTTCAGTTGCACACACAGGTTTGTGTCAAGGATGTGCAAACCCTGCCAGACTTAAACAGCAAGATGAACAGTTCTGTAGAGTGCAAAACAGCAGTGTCAGCCCTGTGGGAGGCTTACACTGCATGTCCCAGTACTACCTGAACACAAGAGAAGTGTAGTAGAGCCCACATCTCTCTCTGCAGGGGAGGGATACCATGAACAGCTGGGCAACAACAGCAAGCGCTGCCATCTGGGCCACTCAGGGTCATCTGGGCCTCACTTTGTACTTCTACAGCTTGCCAGCTACAGCTGATCAACCTGCACACTTCGTTTTGGGCAGAAAACAAAATAGGAGTTTTGTCTTTGGATACCAAAGTTACATAAAAGTCACTCCACGCTAGGAACTGAGAGGGTGCAGCTCCAGAATCACTTCTGTATCAAGCTATAGAAACTCCAGCAAGTCTCCAGTTTGCAATTTCAAAAATTATTTATGAGGAGACCAGTATTTTACCAGTCTCTTCTGTTTAAAGAGATTGATAAATATTCATTAATTAGGTCTCGTAACACAGAAAAGGGGAGTATTATTCTCCCTTAGTAAAGATAAGGGAAAGATCATACAGAGAGGTTAAATGACTTTCTCAGGTTCATGTGGGAAATTTGGAAAACCCAGAAACAGAGTCAGAGCCAGGATTTTGGAAGGAATTTCAGGTGTCTCCATTATAAATGTAAGAGTGGCTTGACACAGGGACTGCAAGCTCCATGCCTGTTTGAAATCAGGCCACTCAAGAGGGTCCACAATTAGGCAACCACTGCTACTAATGACCTTGGCAAAACTTAGTTCCTGTTCTTGACTCCTGCTCCACAGTCTTCAGTACGGCAAAGTGCACTGTGCTGTCCTACCAAAATACAGCAGGAGCTAATTAAAGACTGTAACTTATCCCTAGCCACCCAAAAATTAAAGCTCCATGTTCATTAAACACTGTTTTCTTTTCTAATCAGTTCAACAGAGCTTAAATGCTTTATTTTTACACTAGAAATTTGGGATAAGTCCTGGGTATTGCAAAACAGTTATGCTCCAAGAAATCCTTTCACTCAAAAATAGATGATTACAACAGATTCTATAAATATAAATTATTTTACAGCCAAAGACAGACATCTAGTTTTCACTGAAATTAAGCCAGCAAATCTCTTCTGCCAGTACTATAACAATAATCATGCTGATAGTGTTATTTCAGTTTACCAAAAGCCAGGATCCAATATGTTACAAATTAAATCAAGCACCAAAAGATAAGCAATGTGAAAGAAAATGAATACTAATAAAAAAATTGAAATGTTTACATTTGTTTGCTGGGTTCAGATACAAACCCAACATACAAAAGCAATCCTACATTGAACTCTAGCTTTATTTTCCCCCTGTTGCTGTCCACCCTACTCCCTTTTTCTTTTTTTAATTTAAAAGCAGATTATGCAGACAAAAATATTATGAGAGAGCATATTTCAGTTGTAATGTTTTAGGACAGGGAAGGAAAACTGGGCTCAGACCAATTAAAAGCTTTAGAGAAGAAAGGCAAATCAATTAAAAATGCCAGAGGGCAGACATTGCACAGAAAGAGAAGAGACTTTGACAAATTTGAAATAACTCTGTTCTCCACAATCCATAATGGCAGATGAAAATAGGGTGCGCTCATACCCACAAATATTCAGAGGAGAATAAGGCATTTGATACCTCATGGATAAAACAGATCTGTGCTTCCACATGCTCAATAAATAAGCCACAGGGCTGAGTTAGTGTTTGGTGGGTACTTTGGAGAAGAAAAGCAATGTATAAAATGTGAGGTGTTATTTTTAAGACACACAAGCAGCCAGCCTTCCAACTCAGCTGCCGAATTATTAGTCTTATTGATCTGCTACTGCATTTTTTTTTATACCACAAAACCCGTTCACTCTCAATAGAACACAGGCACTGAAAAGACAATAGTCATAAAAAGATTTGCAATCTGGAACTTCAAAGAAATCATATTCCGACTTAGGCAGCTTACTAGGAATAAGAACCCAAACTGCCATTGCTGAATGTAGCCTTTGACTGTAACTATAATTTAAAAGCATTGTCCGATGTAATTTCTTCCCTTTTTTCACACAGTGATTCCAGGCCAATTATTTATCCCCCCTCCCCCATAAGAATAGTGTTTTGAAGTCAGCCAGTGAAACATGTTTTAGTTAAAGACTATATTCCTAAAGCAATGGAATGGATTCTTTGGAGACCTAAAGGTTGCAGAGCACTTCATTAGTTCCACATAATGAAAGAATGGTGCAATTGAAGGAGGTCTCTAAGGGAGAATGGTGTGAAAATTAGAGACTCGTCTGCTCACTTGCAAAAAGCAAAAAAAAAAAAAAAAAAAAAAAAGAAAAGAAAAAAAGAAAGAAAGGAAAGGGAAAAAATTGAGAAAAAGGAAAAAAGGGGGAAAGAAGAGGCGAAAAATGAGAAAAATGAGAAAAGGAAAAACATTGTGGATTTTCTAAATAAAGCACACTGTCTCCATTCAGCCCACGGAGAAAGGGTGCCTACTCAATCCTCTTACCGTTGACAATATAATAAAACCAGAGGAACTTTTTTGAAGTAGATCTGCACATTCCACATTTGGATTGAAGGGCAATGGACTGTTTAAATTGCTATTTACATTTCCAGCTGTTTTACCAGTGATTTGCCCAACTTAATAGCTCTTTAAGCTTTTAAACAAGAAAATAGCTATTTTCACGACTCAAAGAAGAAACCATGGTTATTTCAGTCTGCCTTTATTGTAAAAGGCTTAGACCCCTCTCTCCTTATAGATGCCCTTCCCTTTATAGTACTTCACTTTTCCATCTCCTCCTTCTTTCTAAACCTTCTTCCATCTTTTTAGCTCACTTTTTACATTATATACTTTTAGCACCATAATGTATCTTTGCTGATACTGCTGATTCAAGGAAAGTGTTTGCAAGTAGTCACCAAGGTTCCCAAGAGAGACTTAAGTTAGCCAGAAAATTAGATTTGCATGTATAATCTCCTGCTAGTTATTGGGGAGTTAGTCCATGTTAAACAAATGCTCTACAGCTATTGAAAAATGTATATTTATTTATCCACTTTCCTCTGGGGATATATTAAAAAAAAACCCAGATGTGTGCACAGACATAATGTAAACTGTATTTTCTGCTTATTTTTCAGGCAAAATGGAAAAAGAGGGCAAAGGGGCAGTCCACAGACAAGAATGAGACCAAGATGAAAGGTTAAAATGGGAGAGAGGTTATTTCATACTGGCTCTATAAAAAACTGCAATTATTTTGTTGTAATTGGAACCTATTAGCTTGTTTAAGTTGGTGCTAATAAACTGTAAAATCATGAAAAAGAAATTCAAAAACAAAACCCACCTCCTCCCCTGTTTCCCCTGATCAAAGCTTCAATGTTTTCCTGTTATTAACTCTAAATGTCCCCTGTGTTTACAGATTGCAACCCTAGTCAGACAGTGGAGCAAACAACCAAATCTAAACTTTGCAGGAAGTGGTAGCAGCAACTCTGATTAAAATTTTTGAAATGAGTACGGTTCAGTAAGGAAAATTTTAGCAGTGGTCAGAAAAATATAAGTTCTTTTTGGATTGTATCCTAACTCAAATATTTTTAGAGAAATGAATTGCAACTGGCATAACACTGGACATCTGTGATTTTCTTTTGAAGGTAACACTTCATATTTAATAGTCATGCAATCTAAATGACACATATTCTAAGCTAAAATGCCCTTTTTTTTTGGTAGGGTTTGTAAAAGTTAGTTTATGGTCCCCAGAGCAGGCATAGTGGCTGCTGCTGAGCAAACGTTTGTTCTGGTGTCACACACTGGCACGTCACTGACAACACAGCAGTGTTACTAGGCAAGACAGGACCAAGAATCAATGTGTGTTTGAATTACTGTGGTTATAAGAAAATTGGCTTCTAACTGGATCATCTGTTCCCTTCAGAAAGGAAGGGAGAAAATCTGCACACCTGAGTCAATGAAAGGTGACAGAGTTGTAGAGGAAGCAGGTTTAAGGGTAAATCAGGCGCTATCTTTGTCTTCAAAGGGAAAAAATAATCAAACAGCATAAAACCCAAGGTCCTGTAGAAGATACAAAAAACTGGAAAAAATCCAAAAATTCTAAGCACAATTAGACTTTATAAAATTTTTTAGGAAAAAGAAATTCCATAGTCTTTTAGTACTCTGCAGGAGGGTTGAAAACAAGCAGTATTTAGCAGATTTTTTTCTGGAAAATTCTTTCCTTCGATTTTGAAAATTCTGAGGGAGATCTGCTATTAGCAATAAAAAGAATGCAAACATACATGGGGAGGGAGCAATGGGACAGAGAGGCGGAAGGATTTTGTAAACATCTAATGTGACAAATCCAGCTCTGTTTTAGTACTGCTGAAAATTCAGCATTCTGCCTAAATATATAAGAACATATGAAAATACTGGAAAAATGGTTTGAAAGGAAGTGACTCAGAGCAGACATATATCTCATGGCACTTAGTTCTAAGAAACTTGATGCTTTCCCACCCTACACAAGACAGATTTTTGGTAATACATAAAATATCTCCTGGTTTTACTATATTTCTGTTATCGTTGTGCAGCAGTAAGAAAGGAAGACTGCAAATCAGATCTCGTTCTGTGCCACGGAGCTGCCTTAGGAATTTAGGTACACTAGATATATTCCCCTAGCCTTGGTTTCAACAGCTAAAAAAGCATTAATATCCATCTTTGTTGAAGTTCCTTACACAAGAAGAGGAAATAAGCTACTGTGTAGAACGTGGAAAGGATTAGCTTATGGGCCAGTCTATTAACAGCCAACAAACCTGTGCAGTAGAGTAGCCACAGGAAGTCACACTGAGTAAAAAAACGTTTGAAAGTAAAATTTTTCAGCACTGGGCAAGATTAAGAGAGATGGACTCCTGTGAGCAGCTTCACTAAAACCAACAGTTTACAGTAATGAAAGAATCAGGACCATTCTTGAGCTGCAGGAGCCCTGTGTTAGAGAATTCCCTTGTATAAAAACACTTCTTTGTCTCAAAGATGGAAGTTTAACTGCCAAAGGAGCCATAGTAAAAGGTCAATGACTCAACCTGAGCCCTCTCCACTATATGAAGAGTTTTACATTTTATCCAGCATTCAGCTGCCACAGCCACCAGATTCAGTAGTATCTCCTGACAAATCTCATTAGGCTTCTTCCTGCTCTGTTAAAATCACTGCAGGTTAGGCAAGAAGGATCAAATCTATGTTCTGTTGCCTGATAGGTTTTATATTTACATATTTACTAACATAGGAAATAGTTAACCCAGCAATTACTATTTGTCTAAGAGAAATCAGATCAGTTTCTGGAAACCTGAAAAGCACTGATAAACTGCTTAGTTGCATTGCTCTGATAACATTGATGGCAGTTTTAGCTCTGCTAGCCTTGAATACTCAGTTTCATACTTCAGTAGGATTCATAAGGTGTCAGGGAAATTCTCTCTCAGATGACAAAAAGTTCTGCAAAATGAAAACTGACTAGTCTACAAGTTATGGCACAGAGCATGGCTGCAAGACAAACTTTTACCCTTACTCACACCTCTGTCCTTTCCAGTAACATTTAGTGGCCACACACAAACATATTGTGAGATCTCAACCTACTAAAATGAAGCCTAGGAAGAAGCATAAGCAGGGAAAGAAAAGACAATTAGCGAAGCAGCAAATGGGATCTGAGAGAGCAGAATGTCTCATGCAGCTGTTGCAACCAGCTCAGTGTGATGGCTCAGAGCTGCGAGCATTAGAAAAGCACAAACCATTACTCTAACTGCAATGGGTAAAACATGGGTTCTTGCCAGCTGGAGATACTGCAACCAAACATAGCAGGGGCCATCTTAATCTGTGTCTCCTTGTTACAGAAACATCTGAGGCAACAGAGATGAGCAGTCACACACAATATCCAGCATTATGTAAAAACAGCTTCTCAGCAGCTCTGGGATGTGCTCAATCAATAGCTGGAAAATACGGTTGGGTTGAACACTGAGTGTAGCAGGTGCACCTAATAAGCAGCTATTAAAATGCCTGTTCCCCCAGTCAATTCCTTACAGATACTCCTTGGGCTACTCCTTGGGAGTTTTCAAAAGCTCTGTCACTAAAGGCTTCTGTTTTCTTGCTCTGTTGCTGCCACCACCATAGCAGTTACACAAGCACATGGACCTGTGGTGGGTAATCACTGTGCTTCCTGCAGCACAAGCCTTCATTTCTGCTGGCTGACAAATGCTGAATGCAGCTTCCTGGCTGGGTCTGGTGACCTTCTGTGCTCCTCTCCCTCTGTCCTTGCCTTGTTTCAGATTGAACTGGTATAGTTTGTGCTGTTTGCTCAGTCAGCTCACACCTGCCCTGCCAGTACTTCCTTTTAACTGTGAGTAGCAGCTTGGGAGCTGGGAGACAAAAATTGACTGAAAACTCTTTCTAGTCCTGCTTCCTTGCTGATGTCTGGCTCATGTGTTGAAGTACAGGACAAACCACCTGAAAAATCTTTTAGTCCCTTAGGTCAGAAGTACAATAAAATTAATTTGACATTAGCCCACTCCACAGTACTGCTAAAAGTCCTATGCTGAGAGTCCAAAATATGAGCATATGTGGAAATTGTCTGCCTAAATTCTTTTTAGAAGGCTCAGAGGTGGAAAGCATGATCTGAATAAAGATGCAAGGCAAAGTGAAAGTTTCAAACCCTTATTGTGGATCACACTGCATAGTTTTTTTGCACACTGCATAGTGGATCATTCTGCAGGTTTTTTTGGAGTTTCTCCTTTAGAACTTCAGTCACTGAAGATACACAATGATTTTTCATGAACATCTTAACTTGCCCTCAAATGCTCTATGGCTTAATACAGCTCAGGCCTGCATGTGAAAGTCTGTTACAAATTGATTCCCAGACTGTCAGTTCTGGATATTTATAAATTTGTAAAAGTGATCAAAAAATACAGAAAGACACAAAAATCCTCAAGATTAGATCCCTGGAATGCTGCATTGGGTGGATGGAAATATGGTTAGAACTCTCATCCTTTGCAGGACAGATCCTAAATTTTCTGCATTCAAAGAACCTTATAAGGCAAATTTATATAACCAAACTCTTGCACTGGCTGTGTTGAGGGGAAGCAGCACAAGCTGTGATGTGCAGGTGCAGCCCTGTGAGTCTGAGAACCAAAAGGGATGTCAGAGCTAGCACAGCACATTGATGGAGATGTTGGCTGATCTGGATACAAGAGTGCTGTGCTTCTGCGGAGAAATTGGAAAAAAGTTGGTTCTTTGCCAGAATCTCTCTTAGCAGAGTCACCAAAGCCTGTTTCCAAGGCAGAACAGCTTCTCTGGGGCTTGGTGGTATAATTTTGGCAGACAATTCTTCAAGCTGCTTGAGCAGAGGCTGGTATATGTATGTGTTATATATGGAACCAAAACTAAATTTCTCATCACTGCTTTGCCTTCTGATTGGAAGCTAACACTATTGCTCAGCAAAGGGCATCATTAAACTGTAATGCCTTTATTTAAAACAACAACAAATGTCTCCTGCATAGAAAACTAATAGGCCCTGTCCCCAGATGGTGTAAATTAGCATGGCCCCACTAATGTCTGATTTATAACAACTGAAGATCCAATACATAACATGATTAAATGGGCACTTCACTATCCTGGAAATGTCTTGAGGGCCATGTAATTGTGTGGTAATGAACTAAATTTTTAATTAAGTTCTCATCTTGAATTAGAATCAATAAGTCAATAAATAGCCTTCACTTGATTTAGATGATAAATATGCACAGCTGAGACTGCACTCTATGTCCTCCCTAGTTTTCAGGGTCTCTTTTCTCCTCCATATGTCAGAAACTAATGAAGGAGCTCTGAAGTATGGTCCTAATATATTATTGTCACACATGGTGATAATACTGGTAGAGTTAGGAGACTGCCAGGTTTCTATTATAAATCCTGTTCCCAAGGTTTTATAGCACGTGTGGTTCAAACTGCAGTCAGCAACGTTGTTTTCATAAGGAGCTGTCAGCCCCAGTGTGAATTTTTGTCAAAATAAAATTAAAAATGGATTTGATAGATTCAATCTGTCAATTTTTCAGGATTTCTGAAGCTATTTTTGTTAACCTCTGGCATAATATGCCTTGGATTTGAAAAATGCAGTTTCATAGCAATCTTTTCAACACGACTAATTGCTGATTTTTGTTGGAAGGAGAGAAAAGGCAAATAGATTTGTATGGTGGCAATGACTCTTCTATTTTAAGACTAGACACAAGACCTTTTGGACCATCCAGTCTGACCCTTTGAATAGATAGGTGACAGAATTTCATCCAGTAATTAACACATCTGTCCCAGTAACTTGCATGTTGAAGCACAGCAATTCTTCAGAAAGTTATTACTTCTCCCTGTAGGGAATGTTGCAGACAAACTATAATCCAGCATTTGGAATGGCAGAGCTGAAGTTATCACTTCAGACTTGTACTCTTCACTCTGATTCTGACTCACTGTGTGGTCTTAGGAAAGTAACCTAATTTTTCTGATTTCTCCATTTTTCCATCTTCTGCAATGAGGAAAATAATATTTAAAAGCCTTAGAGAGGAGGTGGTGAGATGTAATAAATTATTTGAGGAATGCTTTGAACTCTTCAGATGAAAGATGCTATTCTGTGAAAGTGAAGAAAGACACTAGCACGTATTCAAATTTCAAAACTGATTACTTTTCAGAATGTGTTCTTTCTCTTCATTTGAGTCAAGCTAACAGCTGCTGCTGAACAAATTGGGTTAGATGAAGAACTGAATCTCACAGTCCATTTCAGAAAGAAATGCAGAAGTTGGTATGGATACTTTCAATCCACTTGTAATACTTTACTAGAAAGATTGGTTTTCATTATGACCATTTTCTGTCTTCATTTCCACTGGATAGAGCATCTTTCAGTGGGAATCTCTCAGGGCTACAATAACTGGCCCTTTCTTGACTGTGTAAATATCTGGTAGCGAATTGGGTTCTGGAGAACAATTAAAATTATCGGGGCAATTTGCACTTTGGACTCTCACTGTGGCTGGATACTCAAAAAATAGAGTGTTTCATCTTCAAGAGCCTAATAATAATGCTTGGCATCGGCATTGGCGTAAAGAATAATTCACACCATTATACCTTAAAAAAATCCAGCTTTGTTTAATTGGAATATCCAGGATCTTTTCCAGAGTGACTGTTACAAGTTCCACTAATAGTCCTTACTATTTAGGGTCTATATTTGCCCTGATAAACACAAGTCCTTCAAAAAGTGTCCCCTGGCACTTAGGGTAGTCATGCAGGGTGATCTGCATACACACAGTGGGTATTGTGCTGCTCTAAATTGGCTCCTCCATGTCCCCAAGAGATTATTTATTATTTTATCGCAGCTTTCTAATTCAAAATTTCAAAAAAACAAAGGAAAAAGTAGGGCAGTTATGGGTTTTTGCTCCTCTTTTTGGCCCTCAGGGGGCTTCTCTTATGGGGGAAACCCTCCTGTAACAGTTCTGTGCCAGGATAGAGAGACACACTGGACTTTTTCGGTCTTCTTTACTTTTTCGGTTGTTGTTTACTGTTATCTTATCAAAAATTCTGGCATGCCATCTATACCAGACTTAGCGCACAGGAAAGCACCACAAAATGGCTACAAGATGTACAGGTTCAAGGTTTTTTAAAGCTGTTTCATCGAATTAACTCTTAAAATATACTTTATTTCCACCTTTCTACCAATAACTTACCCCTTGTCTG
Source organism: Haemorhous mexicanus (assembly GCF_027477595.1). Taxonomy (NCBI): domain Eukaryota; kingdom Metazoa; phylum Chordata; class Aves; order Passeriformes; family Fringillidae; genus Haemorhous; species Haemorhous mexicanus. Next base: position 30,284 of record NW_026775980.1, read on the forward strand.
TCCATGTAACCTCTGCACTGTGGCTTTCCTCACCCAATCATCCTGTGCCACCAACACTGCAGAAAATGGAGTAGATGAAGAAGAAGAAGAAGAAGCCTGAGACAACGTCTGAAATCCTCCATCTTGCTTCCTATCCACTTCCATACTAAAAAATCCAAAAACCTAAATTTCTCACCCTGTGACAAACCACACTATTCTCCATTATCTATTTCACTCTCTTGTAGACTCTAGTCTATCCCAAAGTCTCAGAAGCCCTCTCTATAGGCAGAGGTCAAAGGCAGTGCTTCTCTGGGGGTCAGGACCCCTGAGAGCAGACAGAAAATTATTCCCTGGGACCTAGGTTCCAACAGGCAGCAGAGAGGGTAAGGTCCACAGTCCATAGTACTGCAAGGTGTTCAGCCAAGTAAAATTACTTCTCTGAAGGACCATTGCAATGAATCCCTAGGGATATGTGCTGGGGACATCAGCTCCTGACCCTTCACTATTCACCAGGACATCTTCTGTGCAAGATACCACAACTGCAGCATGGTGGCTCCAAGAGAGATGAGGATTGCACAGGAGCAGTCATTGCTGCAGGTCAGTGGCAGCTACATACAGTAGCTTACATACAGTGACTTTCTTGCAAGACTCAAGATGTAGGGGGAAGACTCACAAAATAATGATATAATTTCAGATATATGGAAGTGGTGGGTCTGGATTAATGGAACTATGTAGCTGGTCTTAACTTGTTTCGCAAGGTCTGTATAGCCAAGTCCTTTAGAAATACAATTTATATGCTAAGAACCTGTGTTCTTCGCCTGTTTTATTTCCACTCCAATTGAATTAGGAGTTCAACATCAGATGAGGGCTCTCAAAGTCTTGCTAGACCAAATTTCTCAAAAGAGAAATTTCTGTGATGGTTTAGGAGGTTTCAGATTCTGAATCCTGGCCACAGAGAAGAATAAATGCTTGTATGAAACTCAGCATGACAGTTTTTCGTTGGCTTTGTTAGCTTCAACTACATAAAAATAACAGACAGTAAGTTTTTGCTCACACAGTTTCTATGTTTTTTAGCAGTTTAACTGGGGACCAAAAAACAGTGGGAACAAAGAAGAGTTGGGAAACAACTTCTAAAGAGTTCACATCAGCAAGTAAAAGTTCTCAAGCTGGGGATAGTTTAGATTCAGGACAGGATAAACAAAAGATTAAACAACCTACACACCATGATTTAAGCAATCAGACACAACATACCAAATTAATTCCTCATTTATGGTATTACAGTGGGGTTACACAAAGTTATGAATTTAGCATGCTGACCCTGTTCAGTGAGAGATGAAGAGATGTACAAATAAGCGTCACAAAAACACTAAAATGTCATTTCACATAATGCTTTCCTTTCCCTTCAGACATCAACGGTGACCAGAAGTAGTTGGAGCAGAGCTGGTCAGCAAAGGCTACCAGCAGAAAAATACTGAGGGAGAAGAACCCCAAGCCATTGCTCTAAGAGAACAACACTGTTTTGTCATGACTGTGCTTGAGTATTGACACTTCAGATTAGTTCTAAGTGTTAAAAAATTACCAGAAGCATGTTCCTCTGTGAGTTGAAGCTCACCTTTGTCACAGATAAAGAGTATAAATTGCCATGTAATACTTATTCACTGCTGGCTCACTATTGAGCCAACATTATTTCCCCTTAGTCTCTAGAGCTGAAGAGTTTGTGAACAGGATGGTACAGGCTATGCTGCTGAGATAGAATGCTGAAAACAGAAACCATATCAAAACAAATTGCTGGCTGCTATCTGTTACTGCTGGAATTTATTTTCTTTTCTTCATGCATTCAGGCTTATAGGTAGGTGTCCCAAAAAGCATTGGACTAATGCTAGCTCCCCTTCAGTGAGGAATAGGTTCTTTTCCTCATTTACCAAAGTGCTGCACCAGATGGCCAGAAGTGGGAATCTTCAGGCAGATGTACAGGACTAGACACAAAGAAATACGGGAACATAACTGGACAGCTAACAAAACATGATAGCATAGACAAAATTAACTTGACTCTCGACAGTATTTATTCCACTGCCACAGTGCTACTAATCTTAACAGAATTAAAAGCTCTCAACAGAATTAAGAGCATTTTGTCGAAGATGTGTGGCACAGATCTCTGCATATGGATAGTCAGCTTTCTACCAGTGTAAACCACCCATGTAGACCAGCCCACCATGAACAACTCGGGTGTTTACAGGGGTTAGCCTATCATACAGATTAAGTCTGAGTTGAAGCAGCCAAGTGTTTTGATCCTCTGGCAGAGTGCAGAGCAGATGGAATATTAATCCTCTGAAATATCATACCATGCAATTTATAATAATCAGGGGAGTGATGAGAAAAACCCAGGACAATATTATGGAAAATGGGCCATTTTAATAATCTGGCTTTGGCAGACTCAGATAAGTGGACAAGAGATTCCAGACATATTTGAAGACTTTGAAGGCACCAAGGAAATAATCCATTTAATTCAATAAAAGCTCAGTCTGGAATTGCCTCATTTGCAGCTTGCTTGACATTTGCTGAAATTTTTGGTGCCAGTAAAATAAAATTGCTCTCTTGGTATAATTAACTCACTAACACATTATTGAATTAGACATTAAGTGTGTGTCTAAACTTTTTGTCTCAAAACCAAGAACATGAAATATTTTAACCTAAATGAGACATGAGAATTGACTAGTGACATTTGAATGCAGGGACTGGTCTGTACTCTGCCTCTCAAGAGATTCTGCCACGGGCTCCTAGTGTACTGTGTGCCATTTCAAAAGCACACTTAAAAAAATATTCTGGTTTTGGCTGGGATAGACATAATTTTCTTCTTAGTTGCTGGTACAGTGCTATGTTTTGAGTTTAGGATGAGAATAGTGTTGATAACACACTGATGTTTTAGTTGTTGCTGAGCAGGGCTTACAGCAACTCAAGGATTTTTCAGCTTCTCCTGCCCTGCCAGGAAGCGAGGCTGGGGCAGCACAAGAAGATGGGAGTGAACACAGCCAGGACAGCTGACCCCAACTGGCCAAAGGAATATTCTAGACCATATGACCTCAAGTTGAACAAGGAAACTGGGGAAGTTGGCTGGAATGTGGGAACCTGCTTCTCAGGGATTGGCTGGGCCTAAGTCAGCAGGTAGCGAGCAATTACACTGTGCATCACTTGTGTCGCATGTTCTTTTATCTTCATTATTATTTTACCTTCCTCTTCTGTCCTATTAACCTGTCTTTATGGTAGCCCATGAGTTTACCTTTTTTTCTAATTTTCTCCTCCCACAGTGCAGGTGAAAGAGGGAACAGCTGTGCTGTGTTAAGCTGCCTGCTGGATGAAACCACAACAAAAAACTTCAATTCACAGTGGGTTTTGTTGGTTTTTGGTTCTTTTGTTTGTTTTTTTTTTTTTTTTTTCAGATGGACTGCTGTGGACATATTGTGACACCTCTATCCATGATGGACCCTTGTTAGCTACGTTATAAATCACATCAGCACAGAAGCAGATGGCCCATGGGTGCATGTCACTGAGCACACACTAGAGCTCCCTACACAGTGGCTCAGCCATAACCCAGTACTAAACCATCAAACCACTATTTATGACCTTATTTGTCTCCCTAGACCAATGGGGATAACCCAGCCTCATGTTTGGGCTGATGGAATGCATCCTCTGACTGGACACTGAAGGGCAGTGATACATCAACAGTCACCGCCTGCCAGAATTACTCAAATGGTAGGAAAGGTCCACAGCCAATAAGGCACAAGAGCTTAGCATCTAACACAAGCACAAAGCCAAGTGGGACACTCCCCTCTCACCTGCTCAAGGAACAGAGGCTATCAGTGCACTGCAGCTTGTCCATGAGCTGCATCCTGATACAGCCAGATAGTGTTGTGCAAAACAGGGACTGCATAGAAGAACTGGATCAGTTTTGTGTGATATAACTCTCTTGCATTTGTTCCCCAGGTCATTTGCTTGCAAATTGGTCTCTTACTTCATCAGAAAGGCCAATCAAGATTAGTAAAGAAATCAATGAACCTGCAAAATATAGCATCAGGGCTATGTGGCATTTCAGGTAAAAGGAATATATTAAAGGAATAAAGATTAAAAAATAATTGGTTAAAGGACAAAAAGGAAGGATACTATTTTATTTGACTAAAAGTACTCCTGACAGAGGATGGATGGATTCACTTTTACTTAGAAACACCATCAGTTCCTGAAATGTCAACAGAAAATAATTCAAGAACTACAAATGTGGTCAAATTTCAAACAAAAGATGCAATTTCAAGTCATGAAGCAACAGATTTCAGTGGCATGACATATCCTTCAGTTGTTCTGCAGATTGTGCCACACAGCTGCAAACAAACTTTGTGGGTGGTAACACAAAGGAGGCATAGAGACTCTCATGATATATTACAGTATTATGGCACAATTCTGTTTATTAACTCAATCTTTCATTCTCTGCTTTAAAATGTCTACAGTTATTTTCCCTCTTCCATTCTCCTCCAATCCAGTTGCACAAATGGAATATTTGCACAAGTCTAACCCAGGCCAACAAGGCTGAATCTCAGCTCTCTCCTGGGGAGGTGATACAGGACACAGCATGGCTGCAGCACTTGCCCCTTCCTGATTTTGGTCTCTGTGCCCAGGTGTTGGTAGTAAAGGGAGGGCTACAGGGGTGGCTTCTGTGAGAAGCTCCCAGAAGCATCGCCCATGTCCAGCAGAGCCAAAGCCAGCCCAGTCTCCAGGACAGACCTGCCACTGGTCAAGGTCAAGCCTAGCAGAGAAGGTGGTGATACCTAGGGGTAATGGATTTAAGAACAAATAAAAAAGTTTTTGTGCAGCTGTAATTGGGTACAGAGAAGAGAGGGATGAGAACACATGAGAGGAACAGTTCTGCAAACACCCAGGGCAGGGCAGAAGGAGGGCTCCAGAGCTGGAATTCCCCTGAGATTCTGTCGTGCAGCCCACAGAGAGGTGGCTGAGCCCCTGTAGCCCTTGGAGGGCAGGAGGTGCAGAGATCCACCCTGTGCTGGAGCAGGGTCCTGGTAGAATCTGTGGAGACAGGATCCCAGGGTGGAGCAGGTTTGCTCCCACTCTGGAGCAGCCTGTTCCTGAAGGACTGACCCTGTGGAAGGGACCCACTCTGGAGTAGTTTATGAAGAACTGCAGGGAAGAACTCATGTTGGAGAAATTGCTGGAACACTGTCTCCTCTGGGAGGGACCCACTCTGGAGTGGGGAGAGAGTGTGAGGAGCCCTTCCCCGGAGGAGGAAGGAGCAGCAGAAACAATGTGAGACCAACTCACCACAACCCACATTCCTGGTTTCCCTGTACTACTGCAGAGAAAGAGGTAGAAAATTTGTGAATAAAATTAAATGCAGGAAGAAAGGAAGGGTGGAGAAAGAGGTTTTAAGATTTGGTTTTATTTCTCATTATTCTGCTCTGATAAATTCAGTTAAGTTCTCTGAGTCTGTTTTGCCCCATGACAATAACTAGTGAGTGATCTCTCGCTGTTCTTATCTCCACCCAGAAGCCTTTAATTATATTTTTCTTTCCCCTGTCCATTTGAGTGAGGAGGGGAGTAATAGAGCAGCTTTGGTGGGCACCTGGGTCAACCCACCACACCTCCCTACCAGCAATCTGCAGGGCTCCTGGGAAGTGCCCAGAACAAGAGGGCTATCCACTGGCATATCCCAATCCTACCAGCTTCTAGCTGCTTCCATGTAAAGAAAATAGGGGGTTCACTGTGTGTTGACCAAGATCTCATGGGTTTTTGTCCCTGGGAATCCTTCTGTCATTGGAAGGAGACTGGCAAAAAGCTCTAGCAGTACTGTCTTATTAGCAGGAGCAAAAGCCCAACCTACAGTAGCAAATGTCTACTTACAGAAATTTAAGCCCTTTAGATGTGCTCTCCTACATATAAGAGCAGTGATACTTTTATTTGCCTGTCCTGTCTTTTTCCTTCTTACATACTCCCATGTACTGTTTATAATTTCAACTTGTATTCTAAAGCATTCCAAGAGGCATCACTCACTACTTTTCAGGATATGTTCATTTAAGTCACCAATAATGAGATTTTTTTGGAATCACACATCACTGTTTTTTGCAGTCACACATAGCTCACATAAGGTTTGTACAGTGTATTTTTGGTCATAATTCTCACAGGAAAATAAAACCATTTAAAAACAGAATAATAGAATGATGGTGATTGAATTTTGTTGCTGACCTGCTGTGGGGTGAGTAATTGCTCAGTAATTAAAGCTCCAAAGACCATTTTATACTTTTCAGTCCTTCACTAACACTGGTACAGAATTGCTTCCTGCTCCAACACTGATGCAGAGGTAATAATTATTTGCAGGGCTGCTTTCTAGCTCTCCAGACAAGAGGGGCTGTTTAAAAAAAGTGCATCTCAAACAACAGGCATGTCTTAGGCAATAAAGGAATTATCAAAATACATTCCAATATCTTGATTGATTCAGGATTATTTCTGGTTATACATGCCAGAGAACTGATGGGTTCTAAAAACAATTGAATCTAAATTGGTTATCCTAAGAAAATACAAGGAAAAAACCCAAACACTTTACACATATGTGCTTCTATAGTTGTGGTCTTTACACTGCCAATACAAATAAAAATAATTAAAGCAGAGATGGCTATTGTTGGCAGCCCCCAATATTTAAGAACAATATAAAAATAAAGAGTGTATAATGCCACTTCAGGTGAACCATTCTACTTGATGTGGCTAAAAGCCACATCCTTCTGTAAGTAAAATAACTCAGCTGTTAATTATATAGGCCTAGGATACCTGCCTCGATCTGTATCTAATATTGTTATATTTGACAGAATTATGGGAAAATACTAAAGAAACCTACCTGGTTTTTACTCATTGTGTCAAGCTCTGACAGCTGAGAGCAGGAGACCACTGAGTCCATTTGGCATAAGGCGTGGAGCATTGCAGTGGATTATTTGGGCTCAGCTGCACAGCTGGGGAGTCTTCCTGCTTTCAGGAATACAGATACAGCAGCTCCATGGGAGCTGGGGGTAGGACACCTTCAGGGTGACCAAGGCAACCACATGCTCTATTTGTCTCTCTTTAGTTTTCAAACCATTGACAGAAAAAATTTATAATGTTTTTGAACCAAGTCAACAATACTGAGTGATGTGGAGCACTACAAAAGGCAAAGGCCAAAATCAGTGAATGTTTGATCAGGCTGCAGATTTTTGCTGCTCAGGTTAAGGGCATGCATTCACTCATCTCTTTCTTTCCCACCACCCACAAAGGGCAGTTACACCAAATTAGCAGGAGACACACTGATAGAGGAGAGCAGAGGAAGAGGAGTTTAAAAAAAAAAAAAAAAAGTCCTTTGTACCTCAGTAAGATGGTCCCATCATGAATTTTAGTTAGGACTGGTGATCTCACTGGAATACTCTGGGCAGTCTCAAGGGGGTGACATGCAAGACCACACTGAGCGAAAGCAGAAATCTAGAGAGAGCCTTCAGATAAGAATGGCACAAATATTTTGAATTGTCACTTTACCCATCTTAAACCTATTTGTAGAGATGTCAGTGCATGTTACCTTGCTTCTGCAGCCCCCCTAGTGATGCTGCAGTCAGACAAGGTGTCACTTCTTCACTGGGTTGTCTCATTGAGGTTGCATAAATTGATTTTTTTTTTCCCCAGCTACTTGAAAACCATCATTCTTTTTAATAATGTGGTGCACTTTGCATTAATTTGACTTGGGGTAAGTTACAGGTACTAGAATGCAAGGAAATTCCCTTGAACAATTAAGAGATGTCTTTCAGCTGAAAACAAACTTACGATTGGTCTTAATCTCTGAAAGTTACTACCAGTACTAAACTTGCAAAAAGTGCAGGCTAGCAGAAAGCAGCAGAGCACAGCAATAAATCTGCAAACCCATTAGTCTTCTAGACAGCTGTTACAAATACAGCAGAAACTTATGGATCTACATAATCTCAAATGTAAAAAGTCATACCTTTCATTCAGAGGAGTGCTTTACAACCATTAATTAAACCTCATGACACTGCAGGGAGTTAGTAAAATGCTAATGCCAGTTTGGCAGATGTGTAAATTAGCCTATTTATCATTCAGTATTTGAATGTACTTGATCACATCCAAGGGAAACTGAACTGGAACCTTTTTATCTATTGATTTTCCTATGCTAGAGGATATGCATGATACCTCAAGAGATTTGGAGAAGGAATGTTCTGTTTTAAAATTAATTTATTTGGAATAATAGAGCCTCTTTAATTTCCTACTCTTCCACAACAAAATTTAAAAGAAATATTCTCCTTCTACTGTACCTAACACTTCAGAAAAAAACATATACAAGTTGAGGAAGGTATGAAATAAGTTACTATTTCTCTGTTTTATTTGCCTACTCAACATTTTCAAGGGTCCTTTTTCTGCAGAGATAATTAAAGATAAGTGTGACTAAATTATCAACTTACTTTCAAGTCAACCCATTCCTAAAAGCAAGGAAGCAGCACCAAGGGCACAACACCACATGACTTATGATTTCCAAGGAGGAGGGGAAGGCAGATAAGAAGTAAGAAAATTCCTAATTTTCAGGTAATTTAGAAAACCTTAGGTCCATTTGCTCTGGATGACTAATTTATTTAATGCTGTAAGCTTTCAAAAGATGAGGCACATTGAAAGAATACATGGAATAAAATACTTGGTGTTGTGAAGCTTAAGTAGCACTTGGTGAAGGGTAATTTAAGATGTCTGGCCTCTGAAGTCAATAGGCACTTGAAAGGACTGGTGGTATCTCTAGCATGTGGCACTTTTCAGAAGTGTTATGGAAGGCCTGACCTTGTAATTTGGTGCACAGGAAAGCAGCTGAAGCTGACTGGTCTTAAGGCTTTCAGCTCTCTGCCTACTTTCCATCTGTTTCAAAAATCAGGACCCATCAGAAAATACAATGCAGAATAATCACATAACTGGTCACACATTGTGTCTCCCCATTGAGCTATACCCTATATTGGTTGCAAAACCTTTGGAAAACATAGCAGATGCTGAACAGGTAACTGAAAGGGACAATGTAATGACCTGGAAAAGCTGTAGAAGCCAGAATATGATTGCTACTAACATTACAGCTATACAACTTACTAAGCCAGGGGTAATCAGATCTCCTCCTACGGGCAGAAAGCTGAGTCCTGCACCGCAGAGAGATGCTTACCTCAGTTCTCTCCATCTTTAGTTAGTCATGCTTTGGCTACGCAAACTCATCCAACTTCCTTTGAAGCATCGTGTCCTGACAGCTGCTAGGAACAGGATATCTGACCTGATAGGTATAGCAAATCCTAAATTCCTGGAAAGGGTCTTCTTTGAGTGTACTCTTTGGTATTTCCTTTCCTATGGAAATGGGCAGAACTCTCAGCCTCCTTGGAAACTGCAATTAATCCAAGGTAAAGAGCTCATTGCTGCAACAAAGATGCAGACAAAATTGGTTTTTTTCTTTCAGTATGTCTACTATGCAAACATTCTGGCCAAGCCACATTCAGTAGGTTCAGCTTTGAGCTAGAAGCCAGGTGCTGGAGCTGTGCTCCAAGGCTGTACTCCTGTCCGTGATCCTATTAAAAAGTACTGTGCTAAATAAATAGCTGATATATCTGGGACTTATTCCCTGAAAGGATCACAAAGTGTTTTGGGTGCTATATATAGGAATCCCTTCATCTACCACCAAAATGTGATTACATATGAAGTGAAAGGGAGGGCAGTGAACAGAAACACTGCAGCTATGATGTGAAAAATAGATCAGCTAATTTTAAAGGCAGATGAATTTCTTGAGCCTGAATCAGAGCCTTTGAATGTACTTAACAGAAAACATCAGAAAAATCTTCATTGATGCCCTGTTGTCAGGTTCTTGGCTCTCCATTACTGCTGAAACACAGTGGACCTACATTTCTGTGGCCCTACTTGGATTCAGGTTCTGATGCACATTTGCTCTTTAATCGTAATATGATTGTTTTAAATGTAATTGTGAATACCAGAAGGACCTGCCACAATGATACCAACACCGAACACCGGAGAAAAAAAGCAGCAAAGAGGGAAAGACTGCTAATAAATTACCTGACAACAGCCATCCCTGTAGTTCACCGGAACAGTGACTAATGCATTCACCCTCCCAGCAATCCTGCAAAATAGAGACCATCAGTTACACTGAGGAGGAACCAAAGGCTCAGAAAGACTCACACCCTCCATGCCCAGCAGCTGTCCTTCCTCTTAGATCACAGTATCAAAGTCCCATCAGTGCCTCTAGGCAGAGGCTGAGGATCATCCTGTCTCCCTGGGGACTGGACAGGCCCCAGCAGGGTCTGGGACCTAAAGCACTCCCAGGGTCATGGATCAAGACTGACAGCTTGGTGGCTTCTTTCAGCTGTTGCTGTGAAAAATTAAGTGTATTCTGGGGTATTTTCATAACTACTAGGCTGTGCCCCATCTTTCAGTTCTTATTTAACACTGACCATGGAGCTGTAGCTTTTCTTTTGGCTCTTCCCTAATGCCACACCATCCATCTCCCCCAGGCCTCTAACCCTGCCCTTTGGCTCAGGGTAGCAGCTAACACTGGGAATGAGGCACCTACAAAGCAGAGAGAGTGATGTTAGAGCTGAAGAAGGAACCCAGTGCCTCAACAGAGCCTGACATTACCAGCTACTTGAAAACCACCATTCTTTTTAATAACGTGGTGCACTTGGTATTAATTTGACACGGTGTAAGTTACAGGTACTAGAATGCCTATAACCAGGTTTCAGAGGGACTACACAGCTCACAATTCTGGTAGCCAGTTCTGGAGCTTTTCACCTCGACGTTACAGGTTCAGTCTCCCTTGGTTATGATTGTAAGCCACTCTTTGGTGCTTGCCCTGACTTATGTGTGTTCCTTGCAAGGCAGTTACCTCTACCTCTCTCTATCTCTCACCTGTTTCACCAGATTTTTTTTTAATGGAACCCATTGTTTGGGTGGATCAATGAAAAAGAATATGAAGAAAAAATCTGTACATGGTAAAAACATGCTAGAATTTTTAAGGCTTTTACTTTCAACAGAATTTTGAGGGACAGAAAAATACAAAATATTCCTCTTCCTTTTTCCTAAGTAGACAGGGGTTGAACAAACCAAATCTAGCACTGTGCTGCAAAGAAATGACCATGAAGTGAGCAAGATCCAATATCCTGGAGATAGCCAAAAAAAGATGTCAAGTCAGTGAACCTGTGAGAATAGTCTAAAACCCCCAGTCTCACCAGGAACATAGAATTTGCCACCCTGCATAAATTAAGAGACTCCTCATGAGAGCAGTATTTTTGCAAATACATGGAGTAAAGGAGCTAAGAAAGCTTATTTGGGGTGTCTTCTGTGAAGTGAAATTCAGAGGCAGACTGATATCTATTTCAGGACGATATGAAAGAAATGTGTGCTGCTCCTAGCAATGAGACACCTCTTCTGTAGATAAAGCTAACAGTTAGAAATTATGAATCTGCTTGCATTCAAAAAAACCCCAAACAAACAAACAACAAAAAAACCACCAACCAACCCGCAAAAAATGAACCACCCCCCCAAACAACAAAAAACAACCTCCACCCCCAAACCAATCAATGTGAAAATCTATCTTTTCTCTGAAGGGCATATTTAAATTCAACCAGTTATGACTGAAGCAAATACATAATTTAAATATTCCTGGCTTGTCCATTCTGATTTAAAACATTTCTGACTCTATTTTCTAGCAAGCTACTGTAAGCATATAGGCAGCTCAGAAAAGTTATGTAGCTGAATTTAGTGAAGATATGAAGTTTTGATATTTGAAAATTTTTTCCAAAGTTCAGCTTTCAGGGTCATCCAAGCATGCAAAAAAAATCTCAACTTCCATTTAGAAAAAGGGAAAAAGCAAAATGTTTTTAGCCCCTGTGGTTGCAAAGAAAGATTTGAAAATAGAGATTATAAAGTCTCACAAGGCAGCAGACAAGCAAAAAAACCTATGTATATTATTTTAAAACTTTCACCTTTTTAAAGCCAATAACATAATTAGGGGGCAGGGTGAATGTCTGCTCGATATTTAAATACCTGGTTTGGAAATGCTGGACTTTATAATATTTTCTACTTATTTTATATTTTTAGTATTGAGTACTAAAATTCCAAGTTTCAGTGGATTAGAATGCTTTCTTTTCCTGAGGGGATAAATCCCTGAAAATAATGGAAATACTGACAGAATGTAACTACACTGTCTCAAAAGAGTCACCCTGATTTTTAGTTTCCAATTAAAAGCATATTTCTTTCAAAATTTGCTCTTTTATAACTTGTAAATCATTTTGGTGGCAGCTCAGAGAGAAATAAGGGGAATGTTGATCTTGGCAAGCTTAATCTTGGCAAGAAAAAATGAATTTTCATCTGAACTTCGAATTCTTAAAACCTCTTAATCCAATCAATATATATACTGGGTCAAAGACCTCTTTAAAAGAAGAAAAAGCAAGTTTGTTAGAAGAATGCGCAAGTTTAAAGTTGCAAAGAAATTGTCAGGTATTCTGCTGCCTCCCTGTGGAAGCTGGGATGCTTTAACTAGCATTCCTTTTGAAACCAGAAACGAGTGTAACAGCATTTTTAGTTCAAACTAATTTGCAAGAGTATTTCTAATTACCTGCTGGGTTTAAATGCACAAACAATGCACGAGAGCTAAACAGATGGATGCTGTTGAAGGACATGGGTGGGGAGATGGCCATGAAGGTGCTGTGGGTGCTGCACAGGCCCCAAGGGCTGTACCTGTTGCCAGTCTAGAAGCCAAGGCTACGCTTTGAGTGATCAAGGCACCACATCCTGCTACACATTCCCACTACTCCTGTACTAAGCTGAAGAACAAAAAAACAAGTTATTTTTCTACTGTTTTAGCCCCAAACCTGCTCTTTAGTTAGTGCAGGTAGGGAAGCAGCAAAGTGCTGCCAGTGAGTTCAATTGCTCAGTAAATGGAGCTTTCACTTTGGGTCTCCCTCACCCCTGTGGAGCACAACAGTGTGTGCTTCCCTTCTGTGCCACTTCTGAGGAAAAAGTGTGGGGGAAAATAACTCTGACCCTTCACTGAAGGAGGACTATAATACAGGAGACAATAGCAAACCAAGGCGTTCTGGAAAAGGCTCTTGTAGAGAGGGAAGCCCTGGAGAGAGCAGCACAGGGGACCTGTGCAGGAGAATACAGGGAAGCAGTGGCACTCCTTGGCCAGCACTAGAGGAGACATGAGCCAGTGCTGACTCAGCAGGCACTGCCTGCCAGAATCAGGTCATGTTAGGGTCAGCACTGCCCTGCCTGCCCTTCTCCAGCACTGAAAGGACTGATCAGATCTTTGTTGCTCCTCATCTTGTATTTCTACTTCCCAAATTTCTTCAGCAGCTGGCACTCACTGCTATGTGATCCAGGTGCAATGGGGCCTATCCTGGCATTTCTATTAAAGAAGAGATGGTGATCTGATTCCATCTCCTCTGAGCCACCTGAGCAAGCTAAACCATCCTCTGGAGATGCACTGCTCCTTGCTTAAGAAATAAATTACATTCAGGGAGAGGGGTAGGAGAAACCTTCCTCTAGAGATTAGAAAGAAAACTCAGGAGAGCTTCTTGATTTATGTGCTTGGAATTATACAGGATTAATAACAAGTGCATGAACACAGACTGGGTGTTCAGCCTACCAGAGCATTAAATATATCCAGGACAAGACACCACTGATTGTTTTAGCTTCTCTGGGGCACTTGTCCAAGAATCATGATAAGGTGAGTCCACAAGAATGCAGGTTTAATGGGGATTTGTGTCATTTGTCCTCTACAAAGTGGACAGTGTGCTCTCCAGGCTCAGGCCAGCACAAACTGTGAGATCATTGCCTCACACTCAAGCTCTACAAAAGATCTCAATGAATCCAGCAAAACTGCAGAAAGCCACAGCATATAATCTGCCAACAGGTAATAAAATATCATTAAGATTAGGTTTTCCCTGCAATAATTCCCCCTAGACATTTTCTGTCACATCTTTCTCATGTGGCTTTAAACATATCAGGGCATGCCTAGTCCATTAGAAATAACACAGAGCAGGACATCACTGAGCTTGGAAGATGCTTATGGAGACATCTGAGCAATCGACCTGCAGGAGTAACTTAATCTTCAAATAATCACAATATTTTGTTTTATTAGTATTAAATGTTGCTGCAGGCTAAAAAATTATCAACTCCTAAAAATATAAGATTGTTTTTTTTGGCACAAAGAGCCTCAATCTGTACGTAACTGTCATATTTCTGACCACACTGATGAGCAAACATTAATTCCTGATTTGCTTCTCCCTTACCCTGCTCCCTTTTTCATTCCTGTGAGGGTGGTATATCCTCACAGGGAGCCATTTGTTCTGTCTAGGATGGCCCCATGTTTAAGGCCTGACCTGGACAGTCCTGGAACACAGGCTTTACCTAGAAACCACACCCCATTGAGTTCCTAACTCCAGAAAGGGCCAGGACACTGGATCTCACCTGATTTACACCCTACCAATGTGAATTTTCTCATGCAGACCAGATGTAAGTTGAGCAAGAAACAGCAGCACCAGCAATGGCTCCATTTTCCACTTCATATAACTATGGAAGCTCTTTGGTAGGATTTTGTTCCTGCCAAATTTCTCACTTTTTTTTTTCCTCCCTCTGTTGAAACTCTAAGAGAAAACCTCAGTTTTCAGATTTTTGACTAAAAAAGTGAAACAACTTTAAAAAAACCCTAGCAGACACTTCAGGGGAAGGGAAAATAATTTATAAAACTAAGAAAAGCACTACTTTAATTCCTAGTATCACCTTTAAAAGGAAACACTTCTGTTATTTGCTGTCTTGCATTTCTGTCTTTCTCACAGGAAGAAATATTAAAAAAAATATTTGGAGGGATTTTTTCAGTTCTGTGATCTCTAAACCCCTTCTTCTCAAAGAAAAGGGCACAGAACTCAAAATAAGAGTGTGTGGGAAGAAATGTTCTGTAACCATCTTCTTCCATGGAATAAAACGTACAATGTAAGTACGGAGAAAGAAGCCCTTCCATTTACTTACTTTTCATCCATTCTCCATTAAAAAAAAAACAAATAGATGGGACACCTTTCAAGTAAAACAAAGCAGGCAATTCACTTTTCCAAGGGAATATATAAATTATGGAGAAAGCACCAAAGCAATTTTTCTGATGTTTATGCCCTTTTTCACTCGTGGGTAAGGAATAAGAATAGGAAAGTTCTACAAAAGCAGGAATAAAAGAATGAGTCTTTTGAATGAGTCAACAGTTCCTGTTTATTTTTTTATTTCCTTCCAAAGAACCTCCAACACTTTCTCAAAACCTGAAAAAAAACCTCATAAAGTATTTACCTTTTAATGCATCAGTTCTGAGGCCACATTAGTGATTAATTAATGACCTGGAAGATGCCACCCAATGATGGATCAATAGATTGAATGAACAATGTGTTGCTATTTTCCACCTACCTACTTATCACTGCCTGGATGCAGGTGTTTCTTCAGTCTCAGGTCAGACTTTGCTTAGCATTTTCACCTAAATATTAAAAACAAGGGGCATAAAGATCGAGAAGTTGGTATAGTGTAGAGATGAAATACTACAAGTGTGTGTGGTGTGGTCTTCAGCAAAAAAACTTCAGTACTTCAGTACACATTTAAGGTTTCCAGGGGTGAGGATCTGAGCAGTGTCATCATCCCCTCCACTCTGCCAGCTACAACATGGTTACCTGAAGAGTCAAAACAGACAAAGGATCCACATATTTCCCTTCTTTGGAAACAGGACAAGCTCCTACAGGACTTTCGTCCACAAGGCCCTATTCCCATATATAACAATCTGTTGGACTCCAGCTGAACACAGAGCCCATAGTTTAGGCAAACACACAACTACAAATCTGTGGGAAAATGTCTGAAGCAGGCAGATTTTCCAGTTAGCCTGAAAGAAAAAGGGAGAAACATATCCAGGCTGCAGCCTGTGTGTCATACATACAGTTCATTTATCCCTTCCTTATCTTTAGGGAGAGAAAGGAAACAGCTCCGTTTCTTGCTTTTCCTACAGGGGTGACTTACTTGGGGACCTTCTCAGTCCCACTGTTTTTTAGCTAAGTGTCACCTGAGCAATCAGGATGAGCACAACTGTCCAACGGAGGAAACTTCAGGAAAGCATAGGGAGAGAGTTCAGCTCAGCAAGGTTCTCCCTGCAGGGCTGCCAAAGCCAGGAGGGGATGGACAGCAGAACTGTGAGAAACACGGCACTTCTGGTCATCTTCTGGTGACCGATCATGGAATCAGAAAGGTTGGAAAAGACCTCCCAGGCCATCGAGTCCAACCAGCAACATCGCAATGACAGCCCCACCACAGACCATGTCCCTAATGAAATGAATAAGGTGAATGTGCTACAAACAAACCATGGGAATTGGCTTGTAGATAGGGCCAGGAACTTGCAGATAGGGAGCTAATGGAAGAAACTGTCAGTTCTAGAAAATATTGCTAATTGACACAGAGTGCTGCTTAGCCAAAGTTGAGAAAAATTCCTCAGCTTAGAGAAAAAGAACAAAGACTTAATACAATTATGAATAGTGTTTTGTTATTAGAGGTGGGGAAAAAAAGGGGGGGGGGGGTGGAGCATACTAGAGGGGGGCACAGAGTAGGTGATTTGGGAAATCTGTACTTTCCACATACCTGAGCCAGTGGGGGAAGGAAGAGGATGATGTGTCTGGAAAATGAGAATAAAAAGGTGGCTGCATCCCCCAACAATTTGAGAGACCCCCTGACCTCTTCCTTTATTCAAATAATGTTCAAATAACTCTGTCTCCTTTTTGGACATAAACCTGCAGCATTGTGAATTTTACCACACACTAAGCACCACATCCACGAGTTTCTGGAACACTCTGACGGTTGGCAAATCAAACGCTTCCCTGGGCAGCCTGTCCCAACGCTTCGCTACCCTTTCGGTGAAGAATTTCCCAACTCCAACATCCAAATGAGCGCTACTTCGGCGCCACTCGCGGCCTTCCCCTGAGGGGCAGGCCCCGCGCCGGGGGAGGCCGAGCGGCCGCTCCCGCGCCTGCCACGAGGGGGCGCCCCCGCGCCGCCTCAGGAGCCGCAGCGGGATGGGGCCGGGGCCCGGGAAAAGCGGAGAGAAAACCGGGTGAAAAGTGGAGTATAGAAGGAAAGTGCAGGTCGGTACCTCACAGGAAATGCCTTCCCAATATCCTTCTCCAGAGGAAATATTTTTAAGAGCCTGTTAAAAAAAAAAGTAAATGTCTTAAATAACATGTTTTTTAAACAAATTCTTGTTTTAGACCTTGATTCCAAGTATTAGGAAGAACGTGTGAGTGAGTGCTCCCCGAGTCATCGCCGTGGTGTAGGAGAACTTAGTCTTTTACTTCCAAAACCATGATGAATAGCTGTTTCTGAGTTCTGATTGAAAAAGCTACTTGTTTATGTTTTAACCAAAAAAAGAGATATTTTGTCACCTCGGTCTAAAAAACTAAAGGATATCTATAAGTACTACTGACTAGTTTTTCAAATAATATGAGTAATATATAGAGAAATGTAATACAGTTGAAAAGTCAAGCCTGTGATGCACATCCTTGCTTTTTTTTCCTGGAGTGAAAAAGATTATTTCACTCATTAAGTATTGATTTAAATGAAATGGATTTGAGTTTAATGAACAAAATTAGATTTTTTTTTTTTAATAGTTCTTAAGCAGCAAATTTCTAGCCAGCTTCGTGAGTTCCACTATATCAGCAATAGCCTGGAAATTTCTCAGTTTCAGGGACTGTTCCTTTATTCCTTAACACTTTTGGGAGTCTGTTTCTCTCTACCTAGATAAGAATGCCTTAATTATGGTTATTCTGTAGAGAGTGGTGGAATACAGGTTTCTGTGCCCACACTTGCTCTCAACAACACTGCTTTTAATGACGTTAAGCCATGCTACAGAGAGTAATCACTAAATTCTACCTAAAATTGTTTGGATTTTTTTTGTTCCTTTTCTGAAATAAAAATTATGTTTCAGACAGAAAAAAAAAATAATGTTGCCGGGGTGAGGGGGGGGGAGGGAATCATTCAATGCACTGGTTTTTCACTACAATCCTAAAGAATTCTCCAAGAGGTTAAAACTACCGAGCTGAATGAGTTCCTTATCTTCTCCCATTCCTTTTAAATAAACACGTACCTGAAACAAAAGAGTATCTGCCTTAAGAAAATACTAAAGAGAAATTGCCTGGTTTTTAATATACCTTTGATTTTCAAACCTTTAGAATTTCTATATTCAAACAGTTCTCTGCTATCACAAAATCTGAAACCCAGCCATTTTTGAGGGGGAGGTATAATCCTCATTCCAGCAAGGAAGATGCTGCACGTTGTGATGGATGGCAAGAGAGCAAACCTGGAGCTCACACAGTGGGAATGGGGTCAGTGACATCCTCCACTGCCAGCAGGAAAGGAGCAAAACCAGGAGAGAGACAAAGGATACAGCCCAGCGTCCCCAGAGTCCCCACAGAGAGCCCTGGGCAAAGCCCACGTGTGGGTATCATGGTCAACTTTGAGCTGAAGGAGATGGCCCTGATTACTTTTTGATTCTTGGCTACTGATTGCCAAACCACCCTCAAACTTTGCAGGTATTTATACAAGACCTGCTATTTTCAAGGGGGCTAGGGACCTCTGTTCAGCAGAAATTAATACATTATTTAGTTTGGAAAGCATATTAAATTCCTTTTTTAGTTCATTACACTTCACTACCCAGTGAAAGCAGCTCTGTCATTACAAGTAAGATTGCTTTGATATTTACCTGAGCTCAAAAAAATGCCATTTCTCAATCTTACTGAAGATGACAAGTAATAATTAGGAGGGGGAACACTGTCTGAGGAATAAAGGATAATAACAAAGGCAGCATTGCATCTGTTGTTAAAATACTGCAATAAAATAAGACTAGGCATGTACTATCCCATTTTCTCTTACAAAGGGTATGGTTTGAAAGCCCATTAATATGGGCCTTGTATGGCATTACCACCAGCTTTTTAAAATGAATGTTCTTGCTGGGTCAGATTTGGGAGGTGAAAGGAATGTATTTATTTTTAAATTTCTGTCACAAAGTTAAAATAGCATAGGTATGTGTGCACTTTGTAGTGACTCCTGTATCACACTCTTCCAATAAAGATGCACATCCATTAGGGATCAGGGGAGGCAGCAGGGCAGAAGGCAAGCACTGGCATGATGTTCCAGGTACAGGGTGAACACAGGGTTCCTCCTCTGTGGCTTTGTCCACCTCTCATCATTTGACACAGCTGTTTTGTCATAAACTCTTCAGTTGCAGAGACCCTTCCTCCCCACGAGCACAGAGTGCCTAGAGGTGGAGTTTTGATACCAGCCTAGGCTTCCATGCCCTACTCTAATGCAAATAATGAATAAAAAGCCTCTTGTGCCTTCATGCTGAAGACAGCACCTGAAACGCAATGATGATAAATGAAAAACAATCTCTCTCATTTTATCCAGGTCTTTTTTTGTTCTGCCAAAGCCACAAACAAAGCAGGAAAGAAGAAGGTAAAAATAGCACATTTAGTCTTGCACTCCTAGTAGGGCTTTGATGACAACAACACATAGAGGACTATATATACTTCATTTTCCAGCTAATAACATGAACTATTCATTCCTTTCCAACAGACTACACATTCCAAATTATTTTATGTATGTTTAATATGCTGATTATTTCCTCCATCATTTTACTAAAGGCAAATTAAATAGACCTAATGATTCCTTCCAGTTGTATAATCCCTTTCATCCAAAGGTCTTAAGGCACACTAGAGTTGTTAATTTGCCATGAAAAACACCCTGCCATAGAGCTGTGCTAATAAATTATTTTGGTAGCTGAATCTAATACACATTTGGCTTCAGAATGACCCACAGTTACACTTTTAGCTTTAAGGAAAGGGAAAACATTCCTTTTCCAGTGAAAGGAAACATTTTGTATGACCTGAAGTATTTTAATTCTGAAGAATGAAGATTTGGAAAGAAGTGGCCAGATTCATAAGGAAAGTTGTTTAAATGAAGTTGAGGTTATTTAGCCTTGTGTAGTTTAATGGTTAGGAGAGTTTTGGAGAAAAAGAAAAAATATAAAAGAGGATTTGAAAATAGGTGTATTCAAAAAAGTCATCTTCTCTCTACTTAGGGCTTTTCCTGGAAAGCAGAGAATCCATCAACCTCTCCAGAACCAAGCATCACAAGTATAAACTCAGGTTTACCTTACAGGGACTTTAAGTACAAGAAAAAGTGTAAGGGAACATCTGAGCACCACTTAGAAATCCTTTGTGCAGCAACTCAAATCTCCAATTTAGATATATTTTTCCCCCTCCCTACTACAAAAGTAGTTTGTTTATTCCCCTTTTCCATCCTCCCCCTAGAATTGTTTTTTTCAGGGAAAAAAGCTTATTCTATTCTATTCTTCATTCAGTACCTTTTTTGCCAAAGTAAATCAAGGCATAACATTGCATGACTCAAAACAAGTCACTAACCACTGAGTTCTAATGTTAACATCAGTGAAAGTTGCATGGTATCCAGAATCACTTATTGGTGAAACTGAGTGCAGACCAGAGAATCTTCCTCTGTGGTGACCTTGCTACAGCACAGGTGGCTCAGCAGCTGCAGAATTAACAGGTCTAGGGACTTTTTATACTTTCTTTTTGGATAGTAATAAGCACAATTCATTTTGTAGATTTTTTTATGTGGTTTAGCAATGTGGGAAGTAGTGAAACAAAATTAAGGAGAGTAATTAGGAAAAAAAATTAACATATAACAAATTTAGGAAGGTGGAAACCATTGCATAATATACATGCAGAATGTAATAGGAATTTTGTAGACAAAGCACCCAACTTTGTAAAATCTTCTGACTAAGCATCCCCTTAGTAGATTTAATTTCAGCATGTTTGCAGCATGCTTAATGACATTTTTGTCTCAGATGCTATTGCTTTGTGATTTGGGTCTCTTGAAGATTAATTTCTCTTCTATTCTCTTGCTCCAGATCCATAATTAGGGTCCTTCTATTAATCTGGGCATGGTGCAAGTGCTGAGAAAGAATTAGAGCATGCTCCATAGAGTTTACAGGAACACTGCAATTCCATCTTGTTTTCTTCTTTTACCCTGAATTTTAAGTACCTCACTTGTTATTGCTCAGCTTTAGACAAACCTGGCTCTAATTCATTACATTCACAGTAAAATCCAAAAACAAAGATTACAGTGTGGGCACAGACCTTGATTTGAAGTGTCCCATTACAAGTCATGCATTCTTAGTGCAAATACACTTTAGCTATAACCTTAACACCATCAGATATCAAGAAGATATTTTTATGCCTCTGTCATTTCATCCACTTTAGAGGAATAACTCAAATCTTTCTGGTTCCAGCACACTGAGCTCTTGCCTTTTAAAGGATTTGCATCACTGAGACTAAGTGGAGATTCTTCCAACTTCCAGACCTATTTCAACAGCTATAAGTGTGCTTCTCACCTCATTTTGCTTTGTAGTTTGAATAATATCCAAATTTTAGGTCTCAAGTGAGAGTTTTGGTAGTTGATTGGAGGTTTATTTATTTATTTTTGTTTAGTCTCGCTTTTATAAAGTTCCCAGCATTATTGCTGAATGGATTCACGTTGTGTGAGCCCTAGAGGACCTTAACAGAGTGGCCAAATTCTGAGTTTAGAAATGTTATTAAGGCACCCCTATTTGTGAATAGGCCTGCCCATGTATTGAGTGCTTGCCACTGTCCAAAATTCAGATACAAATGCGACCTCTGCCACCAGAGCTCTTTGTTCTTTCAGGAAAAGCAATATGCCACCTGTAACCTTAAACCCATGGACACTTAAGGGAGTGCTGATATAAGAAAGCATTACACCCAATGAAAACAATAGAAAGTGAGGCAACATTATCAGGTATGTCAGTGAGGGGAGACAAACAGGGTGCTTAACAATAAAACATAAATATCATGTCCACAAACATTAAAAGCTTCTTTCTAGGGTTTTCACTTGTGCAATCATGTTCTCAGTGTGCACATGCACATCTGTCTCTCCCAGAGTACCTCCACAAGTCATTAACTGATTTTAATAAATTTGCCAGGCAGCAAGGTTCCAGACAAACCAAACTTTTCAAGCATTAGTGAATTAAGTGACCAGAAACATTACAACTAGCTCTGCTGACGAAAAGAGGGTTATTTAGATTAGGATATTTTTAGATGTCAAGGATCCATGTGTGCAAGAGTGCCCATGCAAACATCTCAACCATGACAAAATTTTCAGTCAGAGATTGCTCTTCCTCGAGACACCACAGTGAACAATAAGATGTACATTTCCATAAAGCACCAGCCTAATTTTGATATTTAAGGACTGGACCGTTTATTTTGGACATTTAATATCATTAATGGCAAGATTCAGAAAAATGAGATTACTGCAGTGCAGCTGATAAGTGAGGCTGCAAGCCACAACATCAAGCACAATGTTCCAGGCACATGGGCTTGGTTTAAGCGAGCAGGGAAGGAGGATGGTCCATACCAGTTTGTAGAAGCAGGGTATTTGCTGGGTTCAAGCTGACAGAAATGTCACCAGAGAGGCACTAAGTGCTGAAAGGCAACTGATGACGTTCTGCTCAGTGTGAAAAGCTGACACAACAATTTAAAGTGGAGAGGGAAAGAGAGACTGAGCTTTGGGACTGACATCCAAGGACTATGGCTTCTAGTGGCTTAGCTTGAATAAGCAGGTTGCTGCTATAAAGCCAAAGGAGAACAGATTGTAGTATCTATGACATAAGACACAGTATGGCAAGGACCCCTATTTTAGCAAGAGAAGAAGCCAGTCATATTTTGAAGAAATATTTGGCAGAGTGGAGAAGAAAAGGAGAGAGGTGTCAGACCATGCCTATCAAGTTGTGAACCCCTTAGACTTGTTTGGCTTCAGCCTGCTTGTTATCCTCTCTCTGCATATGATACCACCTTTCACATGATTAGCAAAAGCAGCTATGTCACCTCTGCTTGAAGGAGGGAAAATCAAACATATGGCATCCCTCTCAGAAGCAGGAAGGCATTTAAGGATTAATTAATCATGTAGAAATATTACCAAACCTACCTATGGTAAGTGGTAAAAGGATTTTTAGATATTTTAGTTATATGGGATGACTGCTCTGCAGAAATGTACATGTTGAGGTTTGACCAACAGTCATTGAAAGTGGAGGAAATACAAAGCTGCTTAGAAAACAAAGAGTAAGGGTTGAAAAAGATGAGACTGGAGGAATTATCTGCCTTGAGAAGGGAAATTTATGCAGGGAAAAATGAAAAGGGCAAAAGTTAAAAATGTAAAGAGCATATATTTAAATTAGATTTTCAGGGTGAAGTTTCAAATAAACAACCACTGATCTCAAACAGATTGCAGGAAAATATCAGGGAATGTAGGTACAGGAATATACACAGTCACAGTCTCTGTTGTGTGTGTGTACAGGAAACAGGCATTTAGGAAAAGTAACAGGGAAAATACCAAAGGTGTTTGGCAGCTGCCAAGTGGGAAAGGGGACATGAAAAGAACAGCCATAGAAGTTCAGTACTATGGAGACCATTTGCAGGAAGAGCACCTCAGTCAGAAGCAACTCTTAGAGAGGTAGAGTCTCTTGAATATTGCTGCAAAATATGGAATTAGCACAAAGTAGCCCAACTTCCAGCTGGATTTGAGTATGTTCAGCAGCAGAGGTTGTACCAGACAGCGAAAAAACAATTCAGTCAGAAGGAGCAGACTGGACAACTGAGACCCTTGGGATCACACAACAGGTATAAAGCAGCCAGGGTTAAAGATAAGAAAAATGCGAAGGGTTGAGTTTCATTTGGTCTATCAAAACCTGCAGGAAAGGTGTAACAAAGTTAACATTAAGGCAGAAAAAGAGAAAAAATTCTTCCTGTACATCGCAAAGAGCAACACAAAATTAAGTCAAAAAAAGATGGAGCTGAGAAGATTAGAGCAATGCATGAAGCAGAAAGGGGACCAATACTTCAAGGTCAGCAAGAAAAGGTATCTTAGGGTCTCATTCTGAGAGATAATTTGTGTAGGGAGGATGGATGAGTACCTGGTCTGAGAGCAGTTTAAGCAAAGTAACAAGAGCCAATTAAACTTGTCTGTGTATCTTCAACACCACAGGCAGGGTTACCCCCAATATATTTCTTCTTTGTTAAAGCCATTCTTTTAAGAAGTGGTATTCTCACAGCCTGGGTGTTGAATGTGTGGTATTTTCTGTCAGAAAAAATACAGTTTTCAGGAGTGCAAATATGAGTTAGCATTCTCCCTTGTAATACTTTATAAATAAGGTTAGCTTGCCCTCCTACACACAGTACATTTAACATATTGAAGACAAATTGACTCAAAATCGCCTGTCTCAGAAAATAGTGAGAACATGTTGATGATATTGAAACAGTAAAAGATTGTATTCTAAATGTTCCAACATCTTTGACACATTATTTCTGAGGTTCTAACATCAGTGGCATGAGATTCCTATTTTCCAACCTTCATAGTATTATCTTTCATACTTTTTCTTGGCACCATGAGTAAAAAAGTTCCTACTGTAAAATTTTCCTTTCCTTGTCCCTATTCCTTAACTTTAGTATGAAAGGATTCACATCTCTCTGTGCCAACATTTTTTTTCTCCTTACTGCCCATTTGAAAACAGTAAGATGACAAACAGGAACCCTGCAGTGAATAAAAGAAACTAGCTCCTAAACTGTGAAAATTATTCTAGCAAGTTACATGTGTGTGTTATAACATCTGCTACCTGCTGACTCACAACTTTGGCCATTGCAGGTTGCTCCAGCTGGAGGAGGAACTGGTTGGTCAGCTATTTCACTGATGCCACCCTGTTGGCTTGAGTAGAAGGGAACTCAAAAAAGACTCTTTGTATCTTTGATTCTGGACAAATAACTTTGTTTGGATTGAAATCTTCATCACTTCTACTGTAGTGTTTCTTGGAGAAGCTTTACAGCTTCTTATGGCTTAATAGAATTATAAGGGAGGCTCTAGGATCCAATTCAAGACAAGTCACAGCCATATCTGTTAGCTTCACTTACTCATCACAGCAGCTTAGGACAGAAGGTTGACATCTATATGTCACCTTCAAAAGGAAATAAAAGTCAAGGAGTCTTTCTAGAGGACTCAATACAAATTACGTCATTTTAAGCAGCTATGTATAGTATAGATCTACAGTATTTATCTATTAGGGGCTTTCATGTGCTACTCCAAATTGTAGCTCAGCACACGGGTCTTCAGAGCTTTTCACTCCCTGTCAGGTCTCTTTCAGGCTGCTTGCAGGGATGCATGACTAAAGGCTCCTGAGTAGAGTCAGGTGTATGAGCAGAAATTTCTGGCTGTGGCACCCTACACATTGTGTCCTAATGAGGGGGGCAGGAGCAGCAGCTTCTTACTGAAAGAGCCTTTGCAATTTTGAGATTGACAAGTAATCCCTCAAATTTTAGGATGAGAAAGGGAAAGGAACAATCTTAACCCTGGAAATGCTTTCAGTTGGATATGACAATTTATATCCAGGGCTGAACTCCAAATTATCTCCAGTGACACTACTTGCATTCACATCAGATCCATGCAGGGCCCTATCCAAGGTTTAGCCAGTTTAAGTTTTCCAATCAAATTTGGCTCAAAAGCAAGATTTGCAGTTCAATGGAAATTTGAGGGGGCTTTTCAGACTTGCTTCTAGTCCAAATCAAATCTAAGTGAGATATTTTCAGGAATTCTTCTGAACTGGAAGTTCCCCAAACCATTCAGCTGTTCAGTGATTATCACAGATAAAATGAGCATTGACTTCACAAAGCAGTGATAGGGATTCAAACTCCCAGTTCCAAGTAGTTCCATCTGTGATATGTTCTGTGGGGAGGACATGATAATCTCCAAAGTTTGCCAGAAACTTAGGAACTATCTTAGATCCAGTAAAATCAAACAGGGCCTAAGATGCTTTTAACAAATCTCTTTATCTGAGGAATGACACTGTTGCTACTGAAAAAGAGTCATCTCTGGCACACCCTGCAATCCTGATCTCCACAGCTGAGAAACTCCCAGCTTCCTTTGAATGAAGGGCTCATGTGCTCTGGGTCTTCTCTCAGCACAGCACCCACACCTAACAGTAGGGAAATACTTCTGGCTTACACACTCAGAACATCAGTAGTGGATAGTCCCATCTATCACAAGCTGTATTTAAACATATCCAGCAAGCATAGGACATTTTGGTTTTCCTCCCTTTGGAATTATGGGCTTCTGAATGACCTAAATAATTGCTATGCCACAAAAAAGCCCAGGTAGAAGATTTTCCAAAGTCTTCAGCCCCCAGTCAAGAGTAAGGAGCACTAGCCCACACTCCTGTAGCTTCAAAAGGAGCACAAAATGCTAATTTTTGCCTCTTGTTGATAGGAAAGTCAGCTGAACTGCCAGCATCCATTCTGAATTCCTCCACTGTATTATCAGAAGTTGTTGCACTGAGATGGCAGGCATTTAATGCTTTTCCTAGCATCTCACAATCTACTCAAACACTTTCAGTTCAAAACTTCTTCCCTGACCTGTGTATGACCCACCCCAAAATTTCATCTCTAATTAATCCTCTTTGTTACAGTCTACTCTAGTTTGTATCTGTGAGGAAGCAACCTGGGCAGGGCTATCTCCTAAAGGAAGGTGAGCCAAGGGAAATGCTGGGGCCACCAAGGCAGGTGCCTCACTCGCCAAGCCCCATCCCACAGAACTTCAGAATACCTGTAGGTACAAATCCAGAGATGGTGGCCAGGTTCAGTGAAGAATCCAGGTTCTAAGGTAAGACTGTGAAGATGAGGCAGGTTCAGGTCAAGCTAGGAAGCCTGGTATTTGAAGCATGGCTTCAAATCTGGCTGCATAGCAGGGCTCTAACCCATAACTTCTCCAGCAAAGATTAAAGAGAGAATGAAGGGGCTGAGGCTGAGCTTAAATAGAGCTCCTGGTCACTCAAGGATTGTGGGTAGAGGGTTCAGGTGGGGCTAATCAGGGACATTAAGACTTATTAGTTTAATCAGGACCCTGACAATGCCTTCCCAATGACAATGCCTTCCATGTAATTTTGGGAACTACTGCGAAATTCCCAAGCAAACAATAAATACTAGTCCTTATTAAAAATATCAGAAAGAGCTGCTTAGCAAAATCCTGCTCAAGACAGGCTTTTCCTATGTCTCAATGGCTCCTAGCAACTTCTACATCCATTTGTAACCCATGCAAAGGAGATCATATCACTTTACAACACTTCAAATTTTCAGCAGTTTTTAAATTATGACATTGCACTACATCCTTCTTTTTCAGTAGATCTAGAGATGGCTAATAAATCTTATAACCTACTGCTTTCCCCTCATCTTTTATAGAGAACTTGATGGTAAACTCTGAGCCATTCCACTGTGAATGCAGTTTTCACTCAGGTGAAAAAAACTCAGGAGTTTTCACTCGCACTGGGACAGATTGTATTCCAGGATGGCTGTTGCAAATGGCATAGTACTCCGGTAGCAGATTTTCTCTGTGGGAATCACTCAGTTTCTTGGGAATCCCTGGAGCAACTGTTCCACTGGATTAGCACTTCTGAAAAATACAAGAGAGGTGGAAAAAATCACCTCTCCCCAAATGTTCTCATTACTCTGAACAATCATTTCTTTGCTCCTTTTTTGTTCAGGCTGGCATTTGCAATCAATTCCACAATGAAGTTATTTGGACAAGACATCAATATCAGTCAATGTTAAAGCCTCAGTCTTTTGGGTTTATACAAAACCATAGCTCCACTTATTCTAGTCTGTGATGGAAGTAAATTGCCTCTCTGGTTCTGAATCTGAAGAACCACTGCTGGTCCATTCCTACCAGAAACCTCTTTCTTAAAAGTAGCTGTGAACATATTCTACAGTTTTTACCTCTTGCAGAACATAAGGTAATTTTTTCTTGTAAGAGGTTCACCTTTGACTCTTAATAGGCTGTCATCCTCTTCAGTAATTTTAATTCCTGTATCAATACTCAGTCCATAAACAGTAGCATCTGTGTCTAACTGGAAATGAGGTTTGCAGTCCTGGTCAGTTAACAGAGAAAAAGTCAAAAGAAACATTTCATCTCTGAATAGTAAATCACTCAGTGACCATTGAAATAACATTATTTATGCAAATGTTATGTGATATTGCAAAAAAAACCAGGAAAAACCTTTTTCTGGTAGGATTTAAGTCCCTCAGAACTGCACATCTGGAAGTCTCTGGGGAGCTCTCTGCTGTCTAAAGATCCTAAGAGTAGAATTTCTTTCTCTGCTGTTATATGTGTCCTAAATTCATTCTTTTTAATACAATCCCCATTGCTTTGGGTGCAGTTTCAGGCCCGCAGCTTTGGGTTGATCCCAACCTATTTGTAAATATATCTTCTTTTGTTCAAAGATACCAACATATGCCCAAGGTGTTATTTAGTGCAGGGAGTAAGGCAGGAGTAGTCGTAGAGTAGATTTGAGGCTCTGTTAGCAATGCCTCAAATGTAGCTGCCCACTATGACAATCAAAGGCCACCACATTGAATGCTGCAAACCTTGCTTGCAGTAACAGCATTTTCTCTCATTTTTAGGGCCAATTTCTATTGCCAAACTTCACTTAGTATTCAGTCTGAAAATCAGATTAAATTTTTACAAAGTCTTGGGAATCATCTATTCATGGAAACTCAGAGCAAGCCTTTTAAAGTGTTCAAGGTAGTTTCTACACAGGAACCAAATCTGCCATGTTTTTTTTTTTCCTAACAAGAATTATGGTTGACACACAAAAACAGCTGAAGGCTCAGTTATGCCCTTCTGATATGTTTTTTCCATGTCCTTTGTGGCCTCTTCTTTCTTTGCTTGATGGCAAAAACAGATAAGGTGGGTGTTTGATGTGCTGTTTCTCCCTCTGAGGGCCTGGAGCTGGCTTGGAACACTGCAGCCTTGATCTTTGCTGAATCAAGTAGAAAATCATGACACTCAACCAAAATGTCTTTTGGGCCATTTTGCAACTGGCCGTTTAAGGCAACAGTACTGTATCAGAACAAATCTAACAGAAACCTCCAACTCCATCTCTTTAGTGTTTGCCCTATACAACTATGCTTTTTCTCCAGTGGGTTTACATTTTTATGTTTTACATGCCTCCATTTTTTTCCTTTTTGCTTTTCACTATACTTTAGCCACATTAGCAGGCATATAAAAAAATCACCCCAGCTCTAGACCTACAAAAAATCCTGCTTTAGACTTTGTCTAAAAGATTATTTCAGCCAAAGTTTTCTTCCTTTGGAAAATTATCATCATACTGAGCTGCTTTTGGTATTGTAGGACAATTTGTTCAGAGTTGTAAATGACTTACTCCACAGAACTTACTTATTTACTTACAGTATGTACTGAACAGTTCCTCAGAGAATTTGGCACAGGCTGGATTTATAAGGTACCACCTGTCAGCTAAAAGTCACCATTATTCACCCAAATTGCACAAGCAGACAGACTTAGTCTGTTTAGCCAGGCTGGCCTAAGGGTTTGGTCAAATACAGGCTGAGAAGGGTCCTGGCTTTTCCATTTTGAATATGGTGCCCTTTGTTTCTGGCTAGTTGTGTAACAGCCTTTATTTTCTTCTGTCAGCATTTAGTCCCACTATTTCTTTGCATTACTGTAAATTTGCTTTTTCTTGTAAGCCAACTGTGTTACTTTTAAGGATGTCTTGAAGGACGAGACAGGCTCTCTTGCCAGCCTCAGAGCTGTGCTAACAGAGCTTGTGGCAGGCAGTTCTCAGCCTCCTTAGGAGTGCTTGCTACCCATCTTAGAACACTGCTGCGAGAAATGAGAGGTTTATGGGGAAATTCCATTGCTTTTTTATGAGCCAGTAACTTCTTCACTGGCCTCAATCCAGGGAAACATATATATATATTTATATTTATATTTATATTCATCTCCTGATAGTTTATCTGCTTCTGTGGTGTATGTGCATTCCACAGATTTCCACCGTGCCCTGCAAGTGATGTGAGGACTCTGGTTTTGGTCTTCTCCTGACTCCTGGCTGTCCTCTAGCCACTACAGACATTAAACCTAAGACTCAAGGCTTCCTCAAAGCTTAGGAGAATGCCATGTCCTTCTGGTGGCCAAGGTGTGCAGTGCTGCCTAGACTGTACATTCTAACCCCCATCCTTTTTGTTCCTTATCCAGCCATTCCCTATGTAGGGGACATCAGATCACTTGTGGGAGAAGCTAATCATTCCCTTTATGCTTAACCTAAAGGTGCAACAGTAGGGCAAACACTGGAGGCCTTTCCCCAGGCTGTAAGAGAGTGGTTCCTGGATGCTGGACTCATTGTCTCGCCAAAGGTCAAATACTGCAGTCACTGGAGTGCCAGGAAAGGAAAGACAGACTCTGCTCATGTTTCTCTCTAAATGATAGATCCACACTTCCCTTACCTCTGAATTTCGTGATGGGTTTATTTGACTGAATTGTGTGCTTCTCTGATTTAATTGTTATGTTATTAGGGTGAGTAAAATAAAGCTGCAGCTTTTCTTTTGCTGTATTAGTGCAGTTTAATTACATTTGGGAAAGGCAAAAAGGAGAGTGGGAGCTTGCCAACATTAATGCTGTCTGTCATTCACAGCCCATTGATGACAAGGAGTTGAAAGCTTGGCAGTTACTCTGGTAATCAGCAACCTGGCTGATGACGAATGGAAAAGATAATGTGAAATTTCCTGAAAGGGGGGAAAAAAGAGTTCTCCAAAGAAATAAAATACAAAATGAGAACAAAGGGCAAAAAACCCCAAACCCCAACTTCTAAATCCAACACTAAATCCTTTTTATAATGTTTACATGAAAGACCCTACATGAAGCAGATGTAATAAATGAAAAATTTCCAATTGTAAACTGTGTTTAATGCCTATAAAAGGAATATGTTCCTAAAATAGGAGCACAAATATGTCCACTTGATTGTTGAAATAGACTTTTTCTCCTCAGCTGAACAATACATATGAAAACCAACCAGCCAAACAAAAAACCTTTTATTGCTCTAGATGGCCTCCCAGTAATATTTTTTGATTTACAACACTGAAAAGCAGCTCATCTTTTAGAGCTGTTCCAAATATATATTTCTACAGTTTTTAAAATGCAAATACTTTGTTTTCTCTTTTTTTTCCTACTTCATTTTCTATTTTTAATGCAGGAGGAGGCAGATATTTCATCTTACTATTAGGAACATAAGCAACTGCTGTTCAGGTTTTAGAGTCATTTGCAGTATCTCAGCCTCTGACACAGTAGTAAAGTTCAAGAAAACTCATGTTAAACGAGACTTGGAATTTCATCAGTGTTTAGGGAGAAACTCTGCAGGAGTTTCTCTACATTCTACATGGTTTTGTTGTGACCTGTAACACGCGTTATTTGTGACATTTCTCATTTGTCTTAATTAAAAGCTGAATATTATTCCAAAGCCTTTTTTATTGGCATCTTAGGGAAGAAACAATGATGGCTTGTTTGAGGTTTTGTCCCATCATTTTTCAGTAGCTGCTGGATATACCTACTCAGTTTCACAAGTCACAGAATTGCACTTTGGTATTCAAGACTTCAGCTTTTCATTTTGCTCACAATGGGCAAATGAAAAGGTCCTCTGGTAACTATAGTATTATTAGACCATATTTTTAAGAACAAGAAAAACCCATACAATTGGACAACGTGCAATTGTTTGCTGGGTATGCAAGCAATTGTGAGACTTTTGTTCCTTCTGTTTTGCCAAACACAGCATAGGACAGGAAAGAAACAAATGGGTTTTAATCCTGACATTAAGCAACTCAGGCAATTTAAAGTTTACCAGCAGGCAATGTTGACTGTGCAGGGCTGTGAATAGGGAATTTCTGTCTCACACTGCTGAACAGATACATCACTATATAGCTCCAGGCTTTTTCCCCACAGGCAGAGTACCACAGCTCTGTATTTTATGAGGAGTTGCAGGGAACACCTAACCCCAGCTGAAAAGAGATCGCTAAGGTTTACTGCAATACAACATGAGGCTGATTTGATTGGTAAGTTTAGTGTTAAGAATTAGCTGTTTATTTATTAGCTTAAAAATATCACACGGGTTAGAGACCTCCTCCCCACTAAAGAAATGACAATGCAATATTAGTCATTCATCAGACCCACTTCCAAATTTCTGTGGAAAAGATGTAAAATTTAGCAAAAAAACCCTTTAAACTTTTATTCTTGTGTGTGTGTGTTAGCAGTGTGAAGCTCCACTGCCTGAGGAACAGATCTTTCCATCCTGGACAACACATCATTCTCTCCGTGTGATAACCATGCCCAGGCACAACCTGATGTTCCTCTGTATTTTTCTGGGTTTCATGGACATTCAGCCATGCCTCAGAGCTCAGGTGCGCCACATACCCTCCTGTCCTGGCAAAGACCACCCAGACTGTGTGGGTCAGTTGCTCCTTGCACATGTGCATTCCATCTGATGTCTCAGAAAAGCACCTGGGAGGTGCAGGCTGAAGTACACAGGCATAGATGAGCTCTGCAGGGCATGTGCAGGAAGTCTGACATGTCCCAGAAGTGATGGGGAACAGAGAATCTGCGAGGGGATGGATGGCACATTTCAGAGCTGTAGGCTATCACTCAGCAGTGATCTACTGCTCCTCTTCTGCTGTGACACTGTGCTGGACAGAAGTCTGCAATAACTCTTATCTGGAAAAACTGCTCAAGAAACATTAAAAAAAATCCTAAACTGTGCTGGATTTGTTAATTTAATGGGTGGTTTTGACGCACAGGTTTAATTTAAACTACATATAAATAATTGCCAACCACCAAGAAGCCAAATCAAGTACAAAAATTCAGCCAAAATGATGCACTGGTATACAGGTTTATGCTTATCATCTATTTCTGCCTTCCCCAGTGATCATCTGAACTTCATTTGCCCAACTGCCTTTCACTTTAGATAAGAGGATCATTTCCTCCCCTATCAGTTGAAATTAAATTTTGTCTACTGTTGCTACCTAAGTGCTCACATAGAGCGTTTTCCATCTTCAAAAAGAGTAATTAAAAAATGAGATATATAAGCCCTTCCACCTTGAAGTAACAATCTGTACAACCAAAGCTAACTATTTAGGGGTCCCTTGCTTCATTATCCCAGAATTTGATCAAAATCCCTGCAAATTGGGATTGTCATTGCTGGACAACATAATTCCTTAGTATCTTCCCCAAATTTCTTTTATTTAAAACAAAAAAAATCATGTAACATTTTGTTGAAATTTTGTCTGCACCTCTTCAATTGACACAAAGAGATGTTTGCTGCTCCTGAGCTTCAGAAGGTGACAACACCAGCCTGACTGAGTGCCTTGGCTAAGCAGATGGAACAGGATGTAACTGATGCAGGAAAGCAATTTTTGGGAGCTGCAGTTTCTTCTGCAGGCAGGGTGAATATCTTCTTTGTTTCAATCCATTTAAGTAGTTCAGTTAAGGACTATTAAAGCTGATAAATCAACATTAGAGAAGAAAAAGTATGATTGCCTATTTTCCTCTGTCAATCTACAGCTAAACCCAAGTGAGAGGATAAGATCTGCTTTTTTTACAATTGTAAAAGCCGTGGCTACCAGAAGCTTCCAATTTAATTCCCTTTCTAGGGGCCATTATTTCAGTTATTTCATAAAATATTTTAAAATGCAAAGATACTTTTGAAATGCATCAAGCATTTTTAAGATCATTTTAACAATTAATTTTAAATTACCTCAAATAAGTTTTAGTTGAATGTCAGTTTTCATACAAAGAGAACTTGATGCAAATCATAAATAACTAAAAATGTCAAGTACTATTCACCATTTTGTAACAATAGAGGGTAATAAATTAATTTTTAATAAGTAATTTTAAAGCTAAACCAGATGTATTTAATGTGTATAGATACGATGTTAACACTACAGATACAACATTAACTCCCAGTTGAAAAAGAAAAATGGCCAGATCTGCTAATACTGATTAGCTGATTTCTGTTTACATGTTCACCAAAAAAGAAAAATCCATTTCTCTTACAAAAGACAATTAAAATTTAAAAAGTGAAAAGATCTCAGTTACCAGTATCAAATCTTTCTGCTTGCTCTTTTAAAGAATAGTTGAAATTAAGATTTTCATTTTTCTCTGAAAATTAAGGATTTGCATCCAGCCACCCTTGCCCCAGCTGGAACATTTAATCAACAATTTTTAATATTAAAGATAAAAATAAATAAGAACAATGCTTAGCACATTTTCTTCTTTCTTTTTTTTTTTTTTTAAGTAGAAATTTATTACTCACATTTCCCGTGGGGAAAGCACACAGACTCAAGCTTTCCGAAAAAAGGTGCCTGTAATTACTTTTCTAAGCTTGTATTCATGCATCTGAATAAGCGAATTGATTGTGAATATGTTCTGCAGCTTCTAATAGGTCCTAACCATTAGTCCGATCAAAAATTTCTCAAGCACATTTATATTGCAAAACCACTGACATGTCAAAATGCGAACTTTCAAGATAAATTTGTATGTTTTGCCAGCAATGGAAGCTGAGGGGGAAGGTTTTCAGGTCCAGTTTTGGTTTCCGAGCCTCTGCCCAGGGCACGGGAACTTCTCGGAGGGCAGCCGAGGGGTCCCCCTGCCCCGGGCAGAGCCTGCGTGAGTTTGGCTCTGCTCAGTCATACAGCACCGTGTGTGGGGCTCGATAGCTTCTTTTCTTTCCTCCAGAACGCTTTCCCAGGGCTGTCTGTTTCACCCTGACCTGGAAGAGATGTGGAAAGTACAGTTATTCTGTCCAGAATGGGTATTATCCAGCTCGGGATTTTCAGACTGATGTTTGATCAGCAGTAAGTCACCATGTGCACTAAACCCAGATGTAACTCCACTAATCGTTGCTCGATATCCAGCAATCTTTCTTGCCTAGTAGGCGATACGGGAACATGCGAGCAGGAATTAAATTTATTCTTGTAAGGATTTGAAATTTTTTCATTTGAGAGTCGCTCTGCAGTTGTGCAGTAAAGTCCTTTACATGTAATTTGCCTCTCCTCAATGCATGCGTTTAACTCTCCTGCTCTCTACTCATAATATCATAGGAGTGCAATATTATATATTTATGATTCTACGATGGCCTGATTTCGAAGCAGAGGGAAGCTGTGCGTGCTCGGTGCCTCTGAGAAATACACCAGGCGCTGTCAGGGAAGGGACCTTCCCTCGGCCACTCCCGTGACCCCCTGCACCCTGCCAGGACCGGACCTCCGGAGTTCCCCCGGCGCCCTTCTCGCCCACCACCACATGCGCTGCCGAAGGGACGGGCAGCGTCTCTCTTGGCCCCGGGGCGCTGACCGGAGAGCCCCCCGCAGCCCCGGCTCCAAACTTCCCTCTGACCGCTGCGGGAAGGAGGGGGACCAGCGGCACCCCCCACCCCCCGAAAGGCCGGCGCGGGGTTCCTGCCTCCCGACCGCACACACTCGCTCCCCAAGGATGCCGTGCCCCGGGCCGCGCAGCTCCTCGGCGGGGCCGGGGCTCGCAGCCTCCCCTCCCGCCGGAGGCGGCCCCGCGCCGCCCCCGCTGACCCGCGCCCGCGGCGGGAGGGGACAGCCCGCGCTCCGCCGCAGCGCAGCCCGGATGCGGGCACCGAGCTCCGGGGCCATGCAGCACCGCGGCCACGGCGCATCAGCGCTCCGGCCGGGCGGGGAGGAGGCAGGGCCGGCAGTGGGGGATTCCTGGCCCCCCAAAGGAGGTGGGGGAGGTGGGGGAGGGGAGGCGGGAGGGAGGGGAGGCTGAGCTCCCGGAGAAGGAGACGATCGCTCGCACTAAATCCTGCGTCCTCAAGCCAGCCCCAGAGGGCAGGGTACGTATTTGGGGAGCCCCCCCGCCCCGCTGCCCCCGCAGGAATGGGGGTCGGGGCTGGGGTCCGGGCGGCTGCCCCGGGCGGGAGAATCGCGTGCAGGGCCCTTTCCCAATGCGGGATCGGTGGAAGGCGGCGAGGTTCGACCGCCTCTCCCGGCTGGGGACCGAGGAGACGGGGGGGATGGGTCCGCTTGTGTTGCCGTGCGAGGGTCTAAAACCCCCCCAGCCGCACCCCCCACCTACCCACCCCCAAGCGCGTCAGGGTTTTGCTTCTCCCAACCAAGCTTCCTCTTGGCTTCATAAAAAAAAAAAAATATATATATATATATATGTATATATATGTATATGTATATGTATATGTATATGTATATGTATATGTATATGTATATATGCACACACACACACATATATATATACATAATATATATGCCCCAAAGCTAGAGAGAGTGAGACGGGCGGGTGGCGGGGGGGGGGGGGAGTGAGCGAGGGGGGGCTGGGAAGGGCTTTTCTGAGGATCGGGAGAGAGGCGGAGGGAGAGGCGCCGGGAGCCTCGCAGCATCCCTTGCCCCGGCCCCGCGGCGCTGCTGCCGCCGGCCGTGCGGAGCGACTGCGGAGCAAGGTAAGGGCTGGCACCGCGCTCCGGGGACCCTGCCCCTCCGAGGCTGCTGTCCCCGGCGGTGCGAGCGCTCGCTGGCGAGGGCAGAGCGACCGCTACCCCTCCGTGCCCCGCCGCCGCCCAGCCGCGAAGTTACTTTGTTCGCAGAGTTGCCGCGGAGGCCGGGCTGGGAGCCCCGGGCGCCCCGGCCGCTTGTCCCTCGCACCCCCCCCTCGTGCTCAGCGTCACCAGCCAACACCGCGAAGGAAGCCCCCGTGGAAAAGCCGTGTGCGCCTTCCCCGATAGTCCCCTCGCACAGCCGGGGGAAGGGGTGATGGAAGAGGAAGAACTTCCCTTGGTCGTAGGAGAGGATTGAGTGACCTCCAAAGTTTTGTTCCGGGAGGAAACCGCTCGAATAAGTTTGGTAGGATTCATGCCGATTTGCATGTGATTTATTGCGCCGTTTTTTGGTATCCAGCACGCTTAAAGCAGTATAGCAGTATAGCAGACAAAAAAAAAAAAAAAAAAAACAAAACAAACCAAAAAACAAAACAAAACAAAAAAAAACCCAGATAAAAAGGTTGAGGCCATTTAGATAGAGATTTCAGTTCTTTGCATTGCTTTCTTAGGATTAGCGTTTTCTATCTCGCACTTTCAGATGGGCAGTGTGGAATACGTTTATAAATTGTTGTGCTTGTCCGTGGGTAACACTGATGGGAAACGTGAAGAAACTGGGCAGATTTTAAATGCTCCATTCTCTTTGGTGGAAGATCAATAGTTGAAGATTCCTGCTTGCACAGTCTGTACCTTACAATATTTTCATTGAGAGATCTGCTGGTAATGTATGGTATTGATAGCCATTGCAACTTCAGGTTAATGAATTTTGTGGTTAATTTAGACTAGTGTAAAGGAGCTCCAGTTATTCTGGATAAATTGATAAGTAGGCATGATTATTAAACTTTGCAATTAGCTTGTGATGAAGTGAACTCAGTTTTTCTAAGGTAGATATTTAAAATGCAAGGCTACATTTTGAAAGTGTATATCTGAAATCTGACTACCCAAAAATCATACATCTTTTGAGAAGACCAGTTATGGAGTCATTGAAAAATGGCAATCTGTGTTGCACCTATTTGTAATAAACAGTTTTGTGATGCCGGACACTGTAAATTCTCTGGTAGTGTACTACAAAAATGGGGGGGGGGGGGGGGGAAATGACACACTGATTTCTATTTGTATATAGATTTTTTTGAAATTATTAAATCTAGTAGTTTTCCCTTGTATGATGTGTATGTGAACTGATTAATATTAGTTACTACCCATAAAATTTCAATGGTATGTTTAAACAGTTTTAGCTTGGCCCTTGGGATTTGTTTCACTGTCTCAAGCTATCCGAGACATAACAAATCTTTAAAACTTCTTGCTTGTACATTATCCTGTCTGTCTCCTTTCTTCTCTTCCTGATCTCCTGTGGTATAATTCAAAGCAGAGTAACTGCAGAGAATACCTGTATATGTTCTTGGGAAGTAAAATGCCCGTTTTAAAGATACACAAATATTCTTGGTGGACAGGAGCCATCCCCTCATGCCCTGCATGAAAACCTTCTGGGCTGCTATTAATAAGAGACTTGCTTTGGTGTTAGTTTGTGATGCCAAACAATAAACATGAGAGAATGCAAAGATAAAGCTGGGGCTCTGATCTTTGTTTAAACAGGTCATGGTTTTTATTTAATGCTGCATGCTCATTATGGGAACTGTCAGCAGGAATGTAAAGCAGACTGGAGTTCTGATCTGGCATACATTCATAGATGACTCTGACATTGATGTTTCTGCTTCTTCACTAAATGGTTCGTAGAATGTAGTGTAGTTTGTGGTCATATTTATTTAATTAAATGTACTATATGAAACCAGAAAAACCCCTCAAGATTAATGTCCTGTTAGGAACCAAACAAGTTCAGATCTGCTGCCTCAGGTGCAGTCCTCTTGACCTGAAGAGTTACACTGATGTGGACTTTTCTATTTAGTAGAACAAATAAAAGTGTATGAAGAGATCATTGGTTTTTAAATCGGCTTGAGTTCTGCCTCTGAATTACAAGGAAGGAGACTCAGACCCCCTGAAACCAGGACACTGCTTCGTCAATTACCCGGTCAGTTTCTTTTTTTCAGACATATGGAAACAGTATCAAATAGTAATTAGAAAGTGCATTCAAAATTGAGATTTTTAATGCTTTTTATCCATGAGAACTGTTTTCATCTCAGTTGGTTAATAAACATAAAAAAAATAATTCAGTGCGGTCCATTTGATCCTTGCTGAATCTAGTTTTGAAGAATTCATATAGGATGTGCAAGGTAAGCTGAAGGAAGAGCCTTTTCACATGTTCAGTTACATGAAGGAATAGTAGAATATTGCAACATACAGTATGAGCTTTCAAAATAAGACTCAGTGTAGCACTGGAAACTTTAATTTGTGTGTTCTGGATCATGAATCAGTTCGTGTTCTGTGATCATTTTCCATAGGTCAGTTTCATCTGTCTAAGAGCAAAGTTTCTAATGATTATTTCTAACTTAAAACCTTCATTTTAAATCCTGGCTATTCTAGGTTATGTTTCAAAATATAAGCAAAGTTGGCAATGTAAGAGGGTTCTTTAACGTTGCTGGATTGTTATCCTTTAACTTCCTATTAGAAAATCATCTTTTCAGTCAATGTAATTACAAATAAAACAGCATGAGAATGTGGTGCTCAGGCAAGGTTGCAGAGTGACAGCCCCTGATAAGATCCATTGCAAAAAGTGGTAGAGCTGTTGCAGTACTGGCTGTTCCCCTGCTCCTGCAGTAACAACCTCTGGAGAAAAAGCAGTTCATTCTTGGGCACTGCTCACTGCTTGACCTCATTGTTGAGACTGTCAACAAGTGTGGCAGTTTTGCCATGCTTTGACAAGGCAGTGGGAATTGTATTAGGATCAACAATTAGCCATCATGGTATTTATGAAGCAACTTGCAGTCATAACTGATTTGGAATTCATTATGGTAACCTAACCACAAAATGCTTAGCATGTCCCATTCAGTCACAATTTAAAATGCTATGATTTACTACAGGAGTAAAGGTTGAGTTCATAATATTATTTAAATATGCTGTATTCTGTGTCAGACTAATATCAGTGCAGTAAGGGCTTGTCTTTACTGATTGAGAGGTGCAATGCAGAAATACATTTCAACTGCAAGCATTAGCCCTCACTTGTTACGTATGTCTTATTTGTACATTTCTCCTAAAACCAAGAGAGCATCACTTTTCTTTGCAAGCTTACTTTTTATATGCTGTGTCCTCTTCACATTTTAAATTTAATTCCTCTGTCATGCAGTCAGCCCAGCTTCTCTTACGGCATCTAGGGTCTTGTCACTGAACCAAAGACTGAAGCCAGCAGAGCAGCTGCACAAGTGGCATATGAAGGAGGCTGATGGTGACTGATATTTTTGATTGTTTTTTTCCATGTTGTCCTAATTGGCTGTTTTGCACAAGCCTCCTTTTTTGCCTGTTCTCGGAATTGCATCCCTGTGCTTGCTGCGCTGTGGAGCTCCAGCACCCTGCCCGCCACTTGATTCCTTATCACTTTTCCCCTCCTCTCTCCGACTCTTATCACATCCCGTCTTCTTCCCACTTCTGCCTTTTGTGATGCTAATCTTGCATTATTTTTTCCTAAAAGAAAATGGAAGGAACACAGTGTGCTGCCATTGCGCTGATAATTCCTGAGCTACATTGTTTTCCTCCCATATCCTTTGTTGAGTTTCTGGAGGCTCTAATCTGGGGCAGAGACTGCTTTACTGTAGGGCTGTACAGTGTCCAGCATCATTTGCTGCTGGATTTCACCTGTTCTATGGACACTCGTAATGTATTCATAAAAGGATTATTTTGGCTTTGTGGGACAGCCTTTCTTCTGGTTCTTTGGTAGAAAAGCAAAACATTTCTGCTTGGAGGTTTTCTATACTGTATTGCTGTTCTGAGTTTTGTCCCTCAACACTGTGTCCCTAATATGAGAGGATTTGGGTGAAAGTTTAAGACACCTTGCCTAATGTAGTGGGGATGGGGTAGATTAGAGCCTAGCTACTGACAGAGGTTAACTGGCTTGTACCTTCAACAAA
This sequence comes from Haemorhous mexicanus, assembly GCF_027477595.1. Lineage (NCBI taxonomy): Eukaryota > Metazoa > Chordata > Aves > Passeriformes > Fringillidae > Haemorhous > Haemorhous mexicanus. Next base: position 70,877 of record NW_026775980.1, read on the forward strand.
AACGACAATAAATGTAAATTTCAACACAAATTAGTGGAAACCTCATGTTGGTCACCATAAAAAAAAAAAAGTTCAGATTTCGCCAGGTTGATCAAATACAACAGAAAGGAAAAGAAAAGAAAAATGTACAGTGAGCTTGTTTCAGAATTTGCTTCTTTTCCTCCCAGATATTTTTACATTTTGATCTCTGTTTACTTTCCATCCCTAAACTGAATAGTTTTATTTTAGCTTTATGTTTTGTGTCCCATGAAAATCTTTTCACTAGTGCAACTAAAATTTTTCAAGTGAGTGTTTCAAGCAGCCAGTGAATCAGCTGATGGACAGTGCACAGTTCAGGGGCAGCCTTTTCTTATCTCACATGGACCACGTAGGGGGGCTTTTTGTGGATATGACTTCAGGGTAGGAGGAGTGGTTGTTGACTGTTTTTTCCTTACATCAGTCCTGGAGGCAATACCTGGAAAAATAAAGGTAACAATCCCAGTGACTCCTTCTCTGGACATGAATCAGATGACATGAAGGGTTTCAATGGGATAGATGCAGCTAAATGAGGGAGAAGTGGAAACAGCAGAAGTAATATGACAGCATAGTAGATTTTCAAAGTTTTGTGTATAAGAGAAAAAAATGTATCTGTAAAGGATTTGTTTGTTTGATTTTATAATTTATCTCCAGGCCTTAGTAGAAAAAGAGACACTGATGTCAGAAGTAGTATCACTATAAATATATTTACATGTGAGCTGTGTACCACATCCCACCTTTGACATATGTGCTGGTACTTTGGCATTTCATTCATCTTGAACTACAGGGATAGATAACCCACTCCTCTTTTGTGCTTTTATCCTTTCAAGAGTAGTTAGCATCAGATTTCTTTCTGAAATCAGATGAGAATATTGGCAGTAGAAACGAATCCACAGCCAAGCGGTGCTGCTGCCCGAAAAGGGAAGACCCTGTCAATTTATTACACACAAATTCTACTGAAATCAATTTGGATAAAGTGAGTGTCACAGGCAAGTGGCTTTCACCCAGCAGGGCTTGTACTAAGCTAGGAAATGAGGATGTGGCAGTTGTCACAAAAGAGTAAAGAAAAAGAACATTCTTCAATTTAAAATTAAACCAAACCGTATCTTAAATATGTTTCAGGACTTACATAGTCTTCTTCTCAGTAAATAATATTTTGAAAGATTCAGGAATTTAACTAGACGACATGCCCAAATTGCAAACTGAAATGTAGAATCAATTTATTTCCATTGGAATGTCCATTTTTTAAAATTTCCCACATAACTTGTATTTTTGGCTATTTTCCTTTAGAATGAGTATTCTCATTTGGGGACTTGTAATTTTTCCTGAATTAATATATACACATGGTTTACAGTAACATAGCAGATTATGCATTGCTGCCAGAGACTAAGGCAAATGTAAGAAATTATTTTTGTGGCTCTTAGATATTTATTTAAAATTTCCTTCCCTAGAGGTAATTACTACTTCATAGATTTTCTACCTCTGCAGGTAGAAAATCTATGTAAGTAATTACTTTTAGATAACTAAAAGTAGTATCGAGTGAAAATAGTATATTTTCAGGAAAAACATGTTTTTTGGTTTTATTTTAAAAGGTATCCATTTAAATATTTTCATTGAGATACTACAATGTTTTTATACATTCAGGTACTATCGTATGTAGGATTACAATAATGTGTTTCACCTTGACAAATATTCAGTCTATTTGTAAATCTTAGACCACTCCAGAATCTAAAATATATTGGATATATCATAAAGCAGAATTTTAAGGTGGAAACAAAGCAATATTATTAGGTTTTGTTGATTTTTCAAATTGAATAAATGAACAGTTTATTTGTAAGGATGAGAAATTGATTCAGAAAATGATACTGCTAATGAGCCAAAATAAAACTAAATTTTCATAAATAGAATATTCATTTATTGTATAGTTTTGGGAACTAAGTAGGGAAATGAGAAAAATTAATTGAAAATCATATGATCATTCAAAATAAGACTGACAAAGAAGGTTTCTAAGTGGTAACTGCTTTAAATAAATACAGAATTGGATTTCTTAGGTAAATGTGCCATTTTTGTATTTTCTAAACTCAGTGTCTGTATCCTTTCCTGGATGCCTTGTCAGAACTTTGGCGTGCTGTAGGTACAGTATATTTTTGGATGAAACTTCACAGAAGTGGATGTTACCACATAGTCCCAAAACTCAAATAATTTATCTAATTTTGTACTTGCTGTGTCCATATAATCTTTTTATTACAGTTAAAGCTCACAGGTATGTTTGTGTTCTTTATAAGAAAATAATGAGAGAAATGTGCAATAATTATGTTCGAGAGCAAAGGAAGTAACTAATTTGAAGAAAAACATTCAGTCAAGAGTTTTCTCCTACTGTATGTGATAGGTCATTATAACCTGCAAAGGAGGGCACATGATGTGTGTTTTAGAAGGGTAAGAAATAACTTGGGGCATTTTGTTGCCTTTTTTTTTTTCCCTAATGCAGGTTAAGATGATTAGAACTATAGAGAAATAAGAGGTCTGTCTAAGTCACTGTTTTTTTTTTTTTTCCGTAATTAGAAACCAGATTGCTCAGTGCCCTGCAGATCTGCAGTTAACAAATATGTGGGGTATATGATGAGGCACTGAAGTATTCATTGATATGTGAAATATGAGATTCTAAACAGAAGAGGATAAAAAGAGTAGGGTTTTGAGACTTACAGGTAATCCAGAATTACGTTCCCTGGTTTTGCTTAAATGGGTGGAAATAGCTATGGCTTTCAGGGAAAAGATAGAGTCACAGAACTGAGTATTATTTGACTGATAACAGTTATCAAATTTCAATTTGCTGGCACAGAAAACCACTTCAGGTGCTTTCTAAAAAAGGCCTAGAAGTGCATTTAGTTTTGTTTATTTTTTAAAATGCAATGGGAAATGTTCCTATCTCTGAGAAATCCTGTTAATTTGGGAAGCCTAATGATTCCAATCAGTGGAAGTGTGCATGATCAAACTTAAAATCCTCAAGTGTCTCCATGACATTTGACTGTGCTTCCTTCCCTTTAAAGTCCTCATTTTGTCAGGTGAGCACACCAGGCTGCCAAGGGGAGGTACAGAGGTTTTGCCTTCCCAGGACCTGCGTTCTGTTTCAGAAGGTGAAAGAGGAGGAAGAGGACAATGTATCTCTCTGGAAAAGATTTTAACAGCAGTGTGATTTCCCTGGCTCATCCTTTCCCACAGAAAAATGCCTTTTTAGGATTATTTCAATATTCATTTTCTCGGTGGCAGAACTGAAGATAGCAGACTGATTCCATCGATTGGCCTCTATCTGAACTGTGTGAAAATGGGTATTTTAGCAAAAACCCGTAGTATTTTCAGCCTATTTCTCAGAGTAAGTGGTTTCTTTTCTAGTTTCAGTATGTTCACTTACTGGTGGTCAGTTTGTAACAAGCATTTTCAGGAGTTAAAGAAAAAGCAGGAATTTGTGATGGTGAAGCTGGTGGTTGCAAAAATTTTACTGTGACAATTGTAGTGATTTTGGGGGTTTAAATACAGGGTCTACCTCCCCCCATGTAAGGGGTGATCTGACAGTTTATGAGGGGCCCTGTAGTTTAGGGAAGACCTGGGCCCTTGTTGAAAGCTCTTGAAAGAGTTTCTTGGCAGCAGTGTCCAAGATTTTGCATGAGAAACAAGTGTGTCACCATGTAGTCTATTACAAACTCTCATGCTCCTCTTTAAGGTGCTTTACTGCTCTTGTCTTACCGGCTTAAAAAAAAATACAGCTTTGATGTTTTATAGCTGCATGGAAATGCCTTTTTTTTTTTTTTTTTTTTTTTTTTTTTTTTTTTTTTTTTTTTGATACTGCATTTTGTTCTTTCATTGCCTCCCCAAACATCAGTTTGTCAGGCTGGCTGAGCAAAATGCACACATTTTCTGTAGCTGCCTCTTTGCCCCCTGACCTTGGTACTGCCTAGAGTCCCAGCATTTTCTTCTTTCTTTGTCTCACTGGTGGTGGAAAATCTGGCAACTACCCCTGTTCAGTTTCTTGCTGCGCTTGTGCTACAGTCACATTGTGCTTCTTGACCTTCAGATGTTTACAACTTAGCAAAGTTCATTCCTCAACAGAGAGCACCTTTATAGTTTTCTCCCAACTACTGACTTTTAAAAATTATTTATTGAAATTATCATAAATCAATATTTTATCTTGGTTTCTAATTATTATTTCAGTGGCATCTGCTTGAGCCATGTAGCTTCAAGTCTGGGTTCATATTGTGTGCTGCAGGAATTATTTTTCAAGAAGCGTCAGTGGTGTTTTTAGACTTGAGGCCAAGGGTGGATAATGGAGAGAACAGTGGGGCAGTGGAGTGAGGTATGGGGAGAGACAGTGGTCATGAGAGTAAACCTAGAATGAAGCAAAATCTGTGAGTGGAGAAGTGAGATCAAAATAAAACATTGGCTTGAAATGAAAATAAAAAGATAAATAGGGATGTATAAAAAGGCTGGGAAGTTCATACATATGGGGAAATATTTATGCTGGTGAGATATAACACCAGAAATTTCCAGCTGAAAAAAAAAAAAAAAAAAAAATCTTAATACAAAGATTTATTTGAGGACCCCATAAAGTA
>NC_082346.1:2500-5000 GCF_027477595.1 Haemorhous mexicanus
CCCTAACCCTAACCCTAACCCTAACCCTAACCCTAACCCTAACCCTAACCCTAACCCTAACCCTAACCCTAACCCTAACCCTAACCCTAACCCTAACCCTAACCCTAACCCTAACCCTAACCCTAACCCTAACCCTAACCCTAACCCTAACCCTAACCCTAACCCTAACCCTAACCCTAACCCTAACCCTAACCCTAACCCTAACCCTAACCCTAACCCTAACCCTAACCCTAACCCTAACCCTAACCCTAACCCTAACCCTAACCCTAACCCTAACCCTAACCCTAACCCTAACCCTAACCCTAACCCTAACCCTAACCCTAACCCTAACCCTAACCCTAACCCTAACCCTAACCCTAACCCTAACCCTAACCCTAACCCTAACCCTAACCCTAACCCTAACCCTAACCCTAACCCTAACCCTAACCCTAACCCTAACCCTAACCCTAACCCTAACCCTAACCCTAACCCTAACCCTAACCCTAACCCTAACCCTAACCCTAACCCTAACCCTAACCCTAACCCTAACCCTAACCCTAACCCTAACCCTAACCCTAACCCTAACCCTAACCCTAACCCTAACCCTAACCCTAACCCTAACCCTAACCCTAACCCTAACCCTAACCCTAACCCTAACCCTAACCCTAACCCTAACCCTAACCCTAACCCTAACCCTAACCCTAACCCTAACCCTAACCCTAACCCTAACCCTAACCCTAACCCTAACCCTAACCCTAACCCTAACCCTAACCCTAACCCTAACCCTAACCCTAACCCTAACCCTAACCCTAACCCTAACCCTAACCCTAACCCTAACCCTAACCCTAACCCTAACCCTAACCCTAACCCTAACCCTAACCCTAACCCTAACCCTAACCCTAACCCTAACCCTAACCCTAACCCTAACCCTAACCCTAACCCTAACCCTAACCCTAACCCTAACCCTAACCCTAACCCTAACCCTAACCCTAACCCTAACCCTAACCCTAACCCTAACCCTAACCCTAACCCTAACCCTAACCCTAACCCTAACCCTAACCCTAACCCTAACCCTAACCCTAACCCTAACCCTAACCCTAACCCTAACCCTAACCCTAACCCTAACCCTAACCCTAACCCTAACCCTAACCCTAACCCTAACCCTAACCCTAACCCTAACCCTAACCCTAACCCTAACCCTAACCCTAACCCTAACCCTAACCCTAACCCTAACCCTAACCCTAACCCTAACCCTAACCCTAACCCTAACCCTAACCCTAACCCTAACCCTAACCCTAACCCTAACCCTAACCCTAACCCTAACCCTAACCCTAACCCTAACCCTAACCCTAACCCTAACCCTAACCCTAACCCTAACCCTAACCCTAACCCTAACCCTAACCCTAACCCTAACCCTAACCCTAACCCTAACCCTAACCCTAACCCTAACCCTAACCCTAACCCTAACCCTAACCCTAACCCTAACCCTAACCCTAACCCTAACCCTAACCCTAACCCTAACCCTAACCCTAACCCTAACCCTAACCCTAACCCTAACCCTAACCCTAACCCTAACCCTAACCCTAACCCTAACCCTAACCCTAACCCTAACCCTAACCCTAACCCTAACCCTAACCCTAACCCTAACCCTAACCCTAACCCTAACCCTAACCCTAACCCTAACCCTAACCCTAACCCTAACCCTAACCCTAACCCTAACCCTAACCCTAACCCTAACCCTAACCCTAACCCTAACCCTAACCCTAACCCTAACCCTAACCCTAACCCTAACCCTAACCCTAACCCTAACCCTAACCCTAACCCTAACCCTAACCCTAACCCTAACCCTAACCCTAACCCTAACCCTAACCCTAACCCTAACCCTAACCCTAACCCTAACCCTAACCCTAACCCTAACCCTAACCCTAACCCTAACCCTAACCCTAACCCTAACCCTAACCCTAACCCTAACCCTAACCCTAACCCTAACCCTAACCCTAACCCTAACCCTAACCCTAACCCTAACCCTAACCCTAACCCTAACCCTAACCCTAACCCTAACCCTAACCCTAACCCTAACCCTAACCCTAACCCTAACCCTAACCCTAACCCTAACCCTAACCCTAACCCTAACCCTAACCCTAACCCTAACCCTAACCCTAACCCTAACCCTAACCCTAACCCTAACCCTAACCCTAACCCTAACCCTAACCCTAACCCTAACCCTAACCCTAACCCTAACCCTAACCCTAACCCTAACCCTAACCCTAACCCTAACCCTAACCCTAACCCTAACCCTAACCCTAACCCTAACCCTAACCCTAACCCTAACCCTAACCCTAACCCTAACCCTAACCCTAACCCTAACCCTAACCCTAACCCTAACCCTAACCCTAACCCTAACCCTAACCCTAACCCTAACCCTAACCCTAACCCTAACCCTAACCCTAACCCTAACCCTAACCCTAACCCTAACCCTAACCCTAACCCTAACCCTAACCCTAACCCTAACCCTAACCCT